>NC_091482.1:43119511-43419511 GCF_036971445.1 Narcine bancroftii
ATAGAGACCCTGGCTACCTTGCCTTTCCACAAAAACCTTCTAACATGTGAATATAAGTTCTGAAAGAATTCCCAGGGCAGCGCCATGGGCAAAGTCTGGAAGAGGTGCTGAAGCCTCGGCAACACATTCATTTTAACACAGTTGACCCTGTCCACCACCAGTTCTCCTGAGCAAGGGGGTGTAGTTTAGCTTATATAAATTATTTAGGCTATTGTCCACCCTAACACCTAGATATTTGAACCCATTTTGTGACTATTCTCTTGATATTGACATAATCCCCCTTAGTAAGTGGTATGATTCACTCATATCCCAATTGATCATACCCAGAGACGTTTTCATAGTCTTCCAGAGTTGAGTGCAGCCTGGCCAGAGAGTTTACTGGGTCTGTCAGATACATCAGAACATCATCATCAAATGGATTGATTTGGTGTTCCTCCTGGCCTCCCCTAAATCCTTTGATGTCTGGATTCTGGTGAATGGTCTCAGCCAATGGCTCCATAGCTAATACGAATAGGGCTGGAGATAATGGACACCCTTGAAAACTGGCTCTTGACAGTGGAAAGGCTGAAGAAATTTGCCCATTAGTCACAACTTTAGCCTTGAGTCCGTGGTTCAATATCCTTATCCAATTTATAACAGTTGGCCCCAGCCCCAATTTTTCCAGCACCTTGAACAAGAAGTCCCATTCCAGTCTGTCAAATGCCTTCTCTGCATCCAGGGTTACAGCTACACTTCTTTCGACCCTTGACTGTGTCAGATGCATTATACTCAACAGCCTGCCTATGTTGTTCACCACCTGCCTTTTTCACACAAAGCCCGCTTGATCCTTATTTATTCATTTTGGCAAATGTTTCATCAATTTATTCACCAGGGCTTTGGCAAGTGTCTTATAAACTGTGTTTAATAATGAGATTGGTCTGTAAGAGGACGGTTTCAATGGATCCCTGCCTTTTTTTTAAGAATTACAGTAATAATTGCTGTCAAAAAATATTCTAGGAGGGTGTGGGTCTCAATCGCCTGATCTACCACCTCCATAAAAAGAGGTATCAATAAATATTTAAATTCCTTGCAGTACTCAGGCAGGAACCCATCCTCCCCCAGAAATTTGTTAGTCTATAATAAACTCAATGACTTTCCTCTGTGAAGGGGAGATCTAACCCTTCATGTTCTTCTAGGTTTAAGTTTGTAGTTCAATTTTTGACAGGATTTTATCAGCTTCCCACCCCTGCCAATTCTGTCTTATATAGATTTTCGTAAAATTCCCTGAAAATCTCATTAATTTCTCTTGACTTGTACGAGATCTTGTCATTCACGGTTTGTATCACATTGATCATCCTTGAAGCCTGTTCTCCCCTCAACTGCCAAGAGAAGACTTTATTGGCTCTCTCCCCCAATTCGTAATATTTTTGTTTCAAACTCATCATGGCCTTTTCTATAGTGTACATTTGAAGCAAATTGTATTTGTTTTTTTTTATTTGTTAGAGCCCAATATGTTCCTCTCTAAACAAGTAATTTCCTGTACCAATTTTTCCACTTACCTCGTGTTTTCCGTTTTGACTGTTTTAGTGTATCCAATTATTTGACCTCAAATACACCTTGAGGGTGTCCCAGAGGAGAAATTTATCCAGAGTAGAGGTACAGTTGGTCTCACAGAATGTGTCTATCTGTGTTCTAACAAGGCTACAAAACTCTGGCTTCTTTAACAGCAACATATTAAGCCGCTTATCCAACATTTCTAATTAATGTCAAATAGTCTGACAGAAGCCTCATTGCATACTTGGTCTCCATGAAACTATCCTCTATATGGTCTGAAGCCAGAAATAAATCTATCCTAGAGTAGGAATCATGTTGCATTGAGTAGAAGGAGTAATCCCTCTCCCTTGGACGTTTTTGTTTCCATACATCAATCAAATTCAGCTTCTTCATAAAATCAGTGGTAAGCATTGCTGCCTTTGTCTTTGCTATTTTTTTTCATCAACTTGTCCAGGACAGGATTGAGACAAAAATTGTCCGTTCCCCCCCCCCCACCCCATCAACCAAAATATTTTTTCTTCCCTCCGCCAGTTTCAAGAAGGTATCTTGTATGACCTTTTCATTGGCAAGATTGGGGGAAAATACATTCACTTGGGTCTGGGGCTCTGAATATATCTTACAGTGCTCCATTATAAATCTCCCTGCACTATCTGTGTCCACATTTTCCACTCCTACCTGAAAACTTTTTCCAATCAAGATTGCCACAATCCTTGCCCAAGAACCAAACATGGAGGCTAACTTTTTTAGCTTTTCATGTTTCCGCTCTGTTAAATATGTTTTCTGAAGGAAAGCCAGATCTGCCCTCATTTTCTTTATGTGGGCCATGACTCTTTTCCTCATCACTAATCGTTTACACCATTTACATTAAAACATATATTTGATGTTATTGGCCATTGGCCCAGAGACTCTTCCCAAGTCTATGTTTCCCCTATACTCCGATCACCCCATGTCCAATGTCCATCCAATCCTTTTCCTTCAGCCAGGGATTCCAGCCCACCAAGTCTGTGACAAATCCCAGAAAAAGAAAAGAAATAAAAGAAACAAAAAGGGCAAAAAAAGAGAAAAAGGAACAACGTAACATATGGCAAAAGAATATGAAATTCACATATATTCCCCATCTATATCTCATTACCCTTAATCCTCCCCCCTCCACCTCCCCCCGTGACTTCACCCTCCACATCGTCACCATTCCCCTCCTCACCACAGACTGTGCATCTTGCACCCTTCTACCTCCCACATCTCTCTGCCCTCACTCTCCAAGCCCATTCCCCCATGACTATTTCCTTTTTTACAAATTGTCCCGTCAATGTATTTATGCAACAAACAGTTAAACCCACAACTATTATCATATAGCTATTCCCTGCAGTATATTCTTGCGTAAAACAAAACATTGGCATTACCCATTTGGCACTTATTTTTTTACAAACCAGCAACTGTTTTACAAACTGACTTCATGTCTTTGACTTCCGACATGAACTTTCTCTCGCCCCCCCTGTCATTACAATTTTTAGAGTTGCTGGGTTGCATTTGTATCCTTTTGTTTGACCATTTTTTTATTGGTTTGAATTCCGTCCTTTGTTTTAGGAGGGCCACACTTATGTCTGGTTAGAATAACACCTTAGTCCCCTCCAGCTCCATCGCCCCCCCCCCCCCCCACCACCTCGCTTTTGCTTCAACAGCCGGCACCCTTAAAATTTTATCTCGGTCCTGGAACTTCACCAGCACTAAGCATGGCCTTTGACCAGGGTGCAGATGCGGAAAGGAGAACCAATCAGTCCTCTCTACCTCCATTGATTCTCCCAGTTTCTCCCTTGCTAAAACTTCTGGTAGCCAGCATTGAAACAAATGCTACAGGATCAATCTGTTCTTTGTCTTCCTGCAATCCCACAATTTTTATGGTGGTCCTCCAGCTATGGTTCTCCAGAGAGCCAGTTCTCTGCCAGAGGCATCCCTTTTCTGCCCCCACCCCCATCAGCAAACCTGGATATGCTGCACTCGGTTCCCTCCACAGATTCACTGGATATTGTTGTCTTCCATTCTGGCAGGATCTGCCCAGAGTCCAGAGATGTTTTGGTAAATTACCACAAGCACATCTATAATAAATCTGCCCTTTCTTTCAGTTCCCTGGGATACATCCCATTGGGGCCAGACATCAAACTGCATCCGTGCAGGCAAAAGGTCAAAGTTGACATTTTGGTTTGAAACTGCAACCGTGTTGAGTGGGAAGAGGAAAGACTGTAAGTATAGAGCAGTACAGGTCTACCATGCAGGCTGACAGGATCAAGAGTAGAGTAGGTGAGAGGTGGAACTAGGCAGGAAGCGAATGGGCAACTGGAGCTGGGTGAGGGGAAGGATGGGAGGAATGAACAAAGGGAGAAGAAAACTCAGTGGATGGGTGTGGGAGGAGAACACTGAAGATGTGGGTTACCTGAAAATTTGGTGTTCATGAACATCCCAAGTGAATGAACACTAAATTTGTAACTCACTCCCACGGTGTCCTCCCATTCACTCACTTGTCTACCAGGTTTGCTTCTCCCCATCCTCTTCCCACCCTGTTCCATCTGTCCCTTATCCCCTCCTGACCAGGTTCCACCTATCACCCACCAGCCTCCTCCCACCACTGTACAGCTAGATACTGGTATTCCTTCCCTGAATCCTTTTGCCTGCACTGATGCAGCTGGGCTGGTTGAGTTCTCCCTGCAGACTCCAGATTCCAGCATCTGCTGTACTTTAGTCCCCACCCTGGTGGTGTTCAGTGGTGCGTAATACATGAATGAATGCCACTCATCCAAACCTGTGCCCTTCAGATTCATCAGGCACAGATGCTAGCTGATGTGTTTTGATTAGAGGTAGGACAACTGTAATGAATTTCAGCTGTGCTTAAAGGGTATCTAAACCAGTTAGTGTGGTGGAGGATGTGTGAATTTAAACAGTCCAGATAGTTGTGGTGAATTGGAAGGGATATCAGGAACTGGAGAGAAAGAAGATGCTATAACAGCTGTTGGATGAAGATACACTCACTGTCCTTGACCACGCATGGGAGATGGTTAAACTCATGCCACTACATCCGGACCCTCCTGTACATTAATCTCTCATCGATTTGCTCCCAGCACCATATCACTATGTGGGTGAATGGCCCTCTTCAAGATTCTGTTGTCATGTCATAAAACAGTGTAATAGTACACGTTTCCTTTAGTCTGCCGTAAGGCAGGTAAAAAGTTGCCATTCGCATTGCCTGGCACCCTTTATGAGAAAGAGAAGCACAAGAAAGTCTCTTCAGAGCTCCCGCAGCTTCTGCAGACCCTTTGACAACCCGAGAGCCAGATCCAAACCTCCATAACAATCAAGAAGCCTTCAGCGCCCAAGGCCTTTTGGGAGCCCTTCTTGCCCTCAGCGCCCTCCAGAATCCCAGTTCCGATAGCTGGTTCCCATGAGCCAGTCTCCAGCTGCCTGCAGCCTGTGTGGGTCCTTCAGCTGCTGAACCCTCTTTGGTCCGCGGCCATGGTCAGCATCATGTAGGGTCACCTCCTCTGCTTCTCCTTGTCAATGGGGGGGGGGAATTCTCCCCATTTCTGGTGCCCTGCGCCAGTCCGTTGCTCCATGGAGTCTGTAATCGCTTGCGAACAGAGACACTGCCATCTTGGCCACAAAACCCGGGGTTGCAAGATTTTAGATAAAAACACCCTTGGTTCGTTTAAAGCCTGCACACAGCCATTGGTATGAAGATTGAGTGGTAGGACACTGCGTAGCAGTGCTGTGCCCCTGTTCTTCCCAGGTCTGCACCAGCGGCATTTTTTTTTAAGATACCAGACCTCCCTCAGATTTTCCACCTCCACTGAGACAGCTTTCAGCAAATCCCATGCAGCAGACCCAACTCAAGTTTCATTGTTCTTCATTGGTTCTCTGGCCATGTTGACTTGGCAGTGATCCCCTGCTCCAACACACTTTACACACACGAGGTGGTGACTTGTGTTCACACGCTAGACATGATAATATTGCACACCTCACTGATGAGTCCAAGCAGTAGCAAGAAGATGAGCTGTTGCCATTAACGATTCTTGTTCATTGTGTGTCGTGATTTCCACTCCGATTTAAACTGACCTCTCCTCATCAAACCTCTGAAAAATCTACCAATTGGAATGATCTGTCAGAGTAAAGTTGTTTTGTCACTGCTCTAATACCTGAAGTTTTTGCTCTGCCTCGAGCTATCATGAGAAGATTCCAGCACACTTCAGTGTGATCTTTATTCCTCTGTAATGTGCTTTTTTTCCTGAAGGCTATGGGAGTAATTGTGATTTACTTTCCACATGATTTCAATACAGTGTTGCAGAATTTCGGTGAGGCCATGTTCACATGGAACAGTTTGTCTGACTGTTGTTCTGCAGTTAGACAGGGTCGCTGCACAAGTGATTTTTAATTTAGAGATAGGCAACGGTAACAGACCCTTCCAGCCCATGACTCTGCACTCCCCAAATACACCCGGGTGACAAATTAAGCTACCAACCCCGTAGGTCTTTGAAACATGGGAGGAAACTGGAGCATCAGAAGAAACCCACGCAATCACAAGAAGAATGTACCAATTCCTGACACACAGCAGCAGATTCAAACCCGGGTCACTGGCACTGCAACAACATGGTGCTAACCAGGCCACCCAAAAGTGTGATAGGTGTACCCACATGATTCACAGGCTGACATTAAGTCATTTCTGATTTCTGCTTGTTAAATCCTCTCCTGCTCTGTTGCTTTTCTTGAATACGTACAAATCAGGGTGTTTGCTTTCCTGATCTCTTGGGCTTCACACCAATATCATCAATTTATTCATCAACGCAGTTTGAGTACTTCCCAGATGTTTTTCTTGGCAGTCTCATGTCCTGGATATCACTCCAAGTCCTTGTTATGGAATCAGATCCATACCACTTAGAAGCAAGATCAAGAGCAATATCTTTGCTGAGAGGCTGGTCAACCTGGAAATGTGCTCCGGTTTTCATCTTTTCCATTTCTGTGTATCTGTTGGCATCTGTCCTGACTTGCCTGTTTGAATGGTCATCTCATCTCTCTTCTTCAGGTTCTTCCAATCCAATTCCAAATGCCGTAATATTGCCTAAAAATGCCTTTCCAAAATATTCCCAGTTTGACTACATCTTCCTATGTGGTGTTATTCTGTGAAGGCAAGGAGCCAGAGGAAGAGGAATGAGGGAAAGTGAGAGAGTCAGTGAGTGTGAGCAATGAAACGATGCATGAAGCGATGAAAGAGAAGAACTTGGAGATATCTAGAAATGAAGCAGAAAGCAGATAGGAATGAAAGAAAAGAGAGAGGCATTGAGGAGAGGAAATGGATGCAGCTGAGGTTTTCTTAGCAAACTGAGCACAAACATTTTATTACATTTTCTTTGTCGATCCAACTGAAGAAAGATGCTTGTTTGGCCCTCACAGGAAAATGTACTCAGATTGTTTCTTGGAGCAGAAATCCCACAGTCTTCCTGCTTTCTCTTTACAAGCCCCTTTTTAAATAAGGACCCAACAAACCAGAGCAGGAGTGACATCATCATTAATCAGATCATGGTGTTGATCGGGTTCATGTGGCTCCCACAGGTTAAGAACCAGACCAAAGTTGAGGTACAAAGCACACATTTATTTCGGGGATGCAAACGGGACAACAGGGTCAATATGCTAGGCAAACCTAGAGACACACACACACACACACACACACACACACACACACACACACACACACACACACACACACACACACACACACACACACACACACTCACACACACACACACAAACACACAATACGCAAGGGGTAAATATACACTTCAGATAATGAGGAAGGAACTGACAGAAGACTGGGGGAAATTACATGAACTTACACATTCAACAGACAGGATCAATTTAAAACTACGTCCCTCCCCTTGACCGGTTCAAACATGGCTCTTGCTACCTGACCTCAGGACGCACCCCAACCCAGTGTGAAAGCTGCTAATTATGTGCTACGAGGAGTCTTTTATAGTTCTGCAGGCAGTTCTTGGGGGGCTAATCACGGGGCAGGCTGGGTCCCGTTGGCTGCTGTGGCCAATGGCTCGAAGCCAAGTGCAGGGGCTCAGCAAGGGTCAGCCGAGGTGATTCACATGGGCCAATTAGGTGAAGGTCAGGGCTGAGTCCAGGCGGGCTGCCCACACTGCAGCACCTGATATTTAGGTGGGCCAATCGCAAGGGTCACCTTGATGGCTTGGGGTGAGTCTTTGGCCTTGATTGGCAGGTAGTGTGTCCTCTGAACAGGAGCACAGCATCGCCACCAGGTGGTGGACGCTGCCTGTCCATTACACATGGTTAATCCAGATTTGGCCTCAACTCCCTTTCCTGTTTTCCCCATAACTGTGACTCTTGGAGTTCAAATCTCAGCTGATCATTTTCATGAAAATATTCAATTACTCTGTCTCCATTACCTTCTGCAATGGAGTATCATTCATGACCCAGTGAGACAAGAAACTCCTCCTCATCTCTGTCTGAAATGGGTCATACTTTATTCTGAGACTGTGCCCCCCCCCCCCTTCTTCCCCCCTCCCCAGTTCTTGTTATTCTCATGGTACCAGCCACTGTTTCATATTGGAACCCTGTATGCCTCTGTAAGATTCTTCTTACTCCTCTGAGTACAGACTCAACCAATCCTGGAGTGAACCTTTTCCTCCTTCTCCAGCTCCAAAACCCTCTCAACATATGTCAAAACTTCCTGACTTTAGAACCCATGACTAATATTCCATCAGCCTTCCAAATTACACATTATATCTGTGTGCTCATTTGTCTGTTTCAAGCACGAGGACGCTCCATCCCCTTTGAACCAAAACATATTGTATTCTCACTACATGGAAGTAATTTGTTTTTCCACTCTTCAATTCGATAACCTTAACCTTATATTTTGAATCCTTGTAATGCACCATCCATCAATTTCTTTCCCATTCATTTACTCATTACATCCTTTTGCAATGCCTTTATGTTCTCCTAACAATTTGCAAGCCCACCTATTTTTGTATTATCAGCAACTTTGGCCACAGAGCACTGAGCCCCCTTCATCCAACAGTTAATGTTCTAATACTGATCGCTGCCCCCAATTCCAAATAAGATCATGGTTCATCTGGCTCAGGGGAAGGAGTCAGAGTTTAATACATAGAAAATATAACAATGCAGTATGGTACCGGTCCTTCAGCCATTGATGTTCTGCCCACCTATGTAAACCTACTCCACAGCAATCTAATTTTTCCCAGCCTCACACCCATAACCCTCTTTTTTTCTTAAATCTGTGTCCTCATCTAAGTGTATTTTGAACAACCCATTGTACCAGCCTCCACCACCACCCCTGGCAATGCATTCCAAGCGCCCACCACTCTGATTAAAAAAACTTCCCTACTTCTATCTTATCGACACCTTTCATAATGTTTTATGTTTCTATAAGATCCCCTCTCATTCTTCTAACTTCCAGTGAGTGAAGCCCCAGATGACTCAATCCCTCCTCATAAACGAATCCCCTCAATTCTGGAATCAACCTGGTGAATGTTCTCTGCACCTTCCAAAGCCAGTACATCCATTCTCAAGTAAGAGGACTAGGCTGCATGCAGTACTGCAGATGCAGCCTCACCAGTACCTTGTATAGTTGCAGTATGACCTCTACTTCTAAATTCAATCCTTCTAGCAATGAAGGCCAACATTCCATTTGTCTTCTTGATAACGTGCTGCAGCTGCAAGCCAACCATGGACATCCATGCCACAGATAATCTAATGGTTTCTGGAAAGTGAAATAGAGTTGAATGGTTGATCCCAAATGTAGGTGAGACAGTCTTGTTCATCAACCCATTGCTACTGTGAGAGGTGCAGTTTAGTGTTTGTTCAATGGTTTAACAGTATCCGTGCACTGAGAACAAGATAGAAGGAGATTATCTGGGCAGTGATGAACGTCAAATCAGCAGTACATCAGATATCTCCCTGCATCAGTGATTGCTTTTACACAACGCAGAATTTTGTAGACCTGAGAATTCAATGAAGTGGTTGTTTTTAAAACATTTTGTAATTGAATATTACTTTACCTCAAATTAAATTTAATCACAGCTGTTTCCAGATCATTTCATGTTGCTCTACAAATTTGATGCGATAGTTCCCAAGGGATTCTCTCTCCTGTACCTAATGCAATTTCTGCCTGGGATGATATGATTCCCAATCCTAAACCCCTGAAGATTCAAGGTTCCATTTACTGTCATGAACACAAAATGCATGAAAATGTTTTCCTTTGTTTGCTTTATAAAGACGCATATAGAGACACTACCTGTCCAGTATCACTCTCCAGACGAGAAAGAGAAGCAAAACTCAAATACATTGAGTGTCCATGGATCCACCACCTCCTACAGTTTTAAACCTCCTTGTTGATTATTCTTGGATGTTCTGGGACTCTCTCAAAGTGCATCTTTTCAGGAAAACAATTAGGTCCCATTAACTCTCAAAGTTACCCCTTAGTGACTGAGCTCCACATGTATACCCTTGGCTACTTGCATGCTCATTTGGGTGTGAGAAATGGCTGTTATGAATTAGTTATGCGTGTAGATGAGTGGCAGGATCCTGGGGAGTTGACAGGAATCTTGGCACAATGAAATGAAAGTGGTTGATGGTTGGAGTTGATTTGGAGTGAGGAAGGTCATTTTGTTGTTGACCAGCACGCGTTAATTAAAGGTTTCTACCTAATTAGCGTTTAAAGTGAATAATGGGGGATAAGGCAAAAAAAAATTGTGTTTTCCTCATTAGCAATTGCCTGTTATAGAACGTTACAGCACAGGATCAGGCCCTTCTGCCCATTTAATGGTGAGGAGTACATTTGGAACACTTTTTTTAAAATTTATTTATTAATCATAATAAGTCATACAAAAAAAAATACTACATACATGATGATTTTGTAAATATACCCCCTATGACCTCCCCTTCCCTAACCCACCCACCCCTGTGTACACTTCCCCAGAAAGAAAAAGAAAGAAGAGGAGGTCATGTCCATCAAACTCTCAGTCAGTTAATTGCCCTGGTTCGGGGCAACACCATCAATTCATGGGAAGAAAATTAATTATTAAACCCCATATATTCCAAATGCGAGCTCCATTTTAACAGAAAAAAAGAATAATTATTACATAAATTATATGTTATCTTTTCCAACGAAATACAAGATCTCATCTCTGAATACTCAAATTAGTCTATTTTTTCCAAGTAATTGCCAAACATTTTGTAACCACAGCTAAAGTCAAACTCAAAAAAGCAATTTGAAATTTATTTAATTTTAACTCCAAGCTCAATTTCTTAATATAACCCATCAAAAGTAAAGCACACATGTCAAACTCAGGCCCGCGGCCCAAATTTGGCCTGTGATATAATTATATATGGCCCCCAAGATCATATCAAATATGTACTAGAGCTGGCCCGCTGGCCGCCGCGCCAGTATAGCGCATGCACAGCTAATACTACAAATCCCAGAATGCTTTGCAAATGCGTTGGCGCTGGCCCGTCAGCCCGCTAATCGCCCTCACCTCCTCTCTTTACTGTCATTAGCATCTGTGACCTGTCGCCGAACTCACACGTAATAAACCCCTTACGAAAAATGGCCAAACGAAAGACAGAAAACAGGACCTTTCAAGACAGGTGGGAGACAAACTCTGACCCCAGAGTTTGATGAACTTGTATCTAAGAAGAGATGCCAAGTATCTGGTTTAGACCCAAGTGCATCAGAGTAAATCACAGTGTAGCAAGCTAAGCTTGGATTAATATTTTCTTTGGTTAACTTTGGACTGTTCATAGTTGAAAGATTGGATTTTCATTGAAGCAAGTTGTTATTTTTTTGACTTGTTGGCTTGTGAAAAAAATACATTTAAAAGGAGCTTAAAGGATATAGAGAAATATTATTTATTGAATATTTTATTTCTCATTTGTTAATGCTTCTTCTGGAAAGAGTTTAACCAAAACTATTATTAAACATTTATTTTAATAAGAAAAAGTTTAACATTACATATGTTGAAAGAAGAGAAAACATGCAGATGTTGTTGAAAATTTTCAATAAGTATTTAGTTTGGCCCACGACTTAGTACAAGTGTTTAATTTTGGCCCTCTGTGAATTTGAGTTTGACACCCCTGTACTAAAGGATCAAGTGGAATTTTCAATTAAAAATAGCTTTTAAGAGTTCCTTAATTCTATTCCAAAAGGGGTTCACCGTCTCGCATAACCAAGTAGAATGTAAAAAAAGAACCAACTTCTTTATGACATCTAAAATATAAATCAGAAGAAATAAATTTATATTTCTTTAATTTCTCCAGGGTTAAATATAATTGATGAAAATTATAATGAACCAATCTATACCTTATATTTACAATTCTAATCATACTATCCTTGCATAGATTCACCCAATCATCCTGAGAAATAGATATAGACAAATCCTTTTCCCATTTTAATTTAGATTTATAAACATCCGGCTTAAGCATTTTATTCTGCAATAAAGCATACATCTCAGATATAAATACTTTCTTGCCACCATCAGTAAGTAAAATTTCAAATTTAGACCATCTGGGTAACCGTAACATACGTCCAAAATTATCCAACAATAGGGCTTTAATTTGATAATAAGAAATAAGAGTATTTGAAGATATTTCATATTTCTCTTTCATTCTTTGGAATTAAATAAAATATCCTACTTCATAGCAATATTCTACTAATTTAATACCTTTCTGATCCCACAACTTCAAAAGTTGATTATTAAGTGTAAAAGGAAAAAGCTTATTTTGAAACAAAGGAGTTTTACCCAAAATTTTAACTAGAGTACTTATAATTTCAGTAATTAGAACCAAAATGGCTAAACAGTTAATGGTATAAATGAAAGATATGAATCTGGTGGATATGTGGAGAAAATTAAATCCTAAGGAGAAAGATTTTTAATTTTATTGATTCCATCATGATTCTTATTCTCGAATAGATTTATTTTTAGTATCAGCACAATTACTAGGTCGAGTTTTTAAGGCTAAATATAAGACTAGGATTTTTCTGAGCATTCTTTGTAATTAATTACGTGTACTGGTTCAGAGAGAATTGAGAATGTTTGTCGTTGGAGATTTAATTCTTTATTGTTGAAAAATCCTGAATTTTGTAAATTTATAAGGGATCAAATATATGTTCAGAGGATAATAAATTTGTTTTATGGGATGCCTTAAAAGCTTATTTACGGGGACAAATTATTAGTTATACTGCTAAAATTAAGAAACAACATATGGCTGAGGTTAGTAAATTGGAGAAGGAGATGAAATTTTGGAAAAGGTTTTGCAATGAAAATCAACACAAGTTAAGAAAGCACACTTAGTTAATATGGAATCATGGTATAATTCATTACAAACTTATAAATTTGAGAGATTATTAAAGAGAACTAAACAGCAATATTATGAGTTGGGTGAGAGAGCTCATAAAGTCTTAGCTTGACAGTTAAAAACAGTACAAATTTCTAGGTCGATAAATGCAGTAAGGAGAGGTTCAAGGGTCACATAAATCTCAGGAAATGAATTATTCATTTTATCAGGATTTCTATATGTCAGAGATTGAAAAAGATACTGATTGAGTAGAATCATTCTTGGCTGGGTTAAATCTTCCGTTTTGAATAACTTAGATGCTCAGTAATTAGATTGTCCATTCACTGATTTGGAAATTAAAGAGGTTCTACAAACTATGCCTAACGGAAAATCACCTGGAGAAGATGGATTCACGTTGGAGTTTTATAAGGAATTTTATGATTTATTACTTCTGGTATTTTGACAGGTATTAACGCAGGCTTCTGAAACATTTTTTCTTCCGGAGTCTTTTTCTAGATCTTTTACTACAGTTATTCCAAAAAAAGATGGTGATCCTTTCAAAGTAGCGTAATATGGACCAATTTCCTTGTTAAATGTAGATTATAAAATTGTGGCTAAAGTGTTAGCAAATAGGATTGTGAAATATTTGCCAAAGTTGATTTATGCAGATCAAGCAGATTTTATTAAAAATTGTTATTCAGCTGATAATATTGTTAACTTAGTTATGTTAATTAATGCATCTAAAAATCAACATAATTTACCTTTAATAGCGGCCTTGCTTGCTGAAAAGGCTTTTGATCGAGTTGAGTGGTATTTTTTGTTTAAGGTATTGCAACATTTTAAGTTTGGTCCACTCTTTATTGGTTAGGTAAAGCTTTATATAATAATTCTTTAGCTAAGAGTGGTGACAAATGGACATATTTCATCATCATTTAATTTATCAAGGTCAACTAGACAAGGCTTCCCATTAACACCAGCTCTATTTGCTTTGGTTATTGAACCATTGGCTCAATCTATTAGACAGAACATTAATATTGAAGGTATAAGAGTAGGAAAATTGAATATAAAATTAATTTATTTGCTGATGATGTGTTAATATATTTAACAAATCCTAAAGAATCCTTAGTACATTTGCAGAAATGTTTGGAAATGTATGGAAAAATGTCTGGATATAAAGTTAATTGGGATAAAAGTGAATTATTACCAGTCTCAAATGAAGATTATTCAGATTGTAAACAGATTACTCAATTCCGTTGGTCTGATAAGATAAAGTATTTGGGAGTGATAGTAAATGTGGAGTATCGACAGTTGTATCAATTGAATTATATACCTTTATTGAAAAAAATTAAGGCAGATTTGAAGTGGAAACACTTACCTTTAACTTTAATGGGATGGGTGAATTGTATCAAAATGAATATTTCCTTGTACACAGTATCTTTTTCAATCCATTCCTTGTTTTCTACCAAAGGCTTTTTTTAAAGAATTGAATGCTGCAGTTTGTCTATTTTTATGGAAAAGTAAATTATCTAGAGTTTCTTTGCAAAATTTGGTTTGGCAATATGCTTTAGGAGTCCTTCAGTTACCAAATTTTCAGAATTATTATGAAACAGCACAACTGAAATTTATTAACCTAATGTCAGACACTGAACAAATTCCAATATGGGCTAAAGTTGAATTGTCACAGCTTTCAGAGACTAATGTTAATTATTTTATATATAAATGGAGACCGAATTTTTTAAAGACTTATAATGTACCTGTACTTAAATATTTATTGGAAATTTGGTATAAGAGAGATTATATGATTGGAACTAAAGATAAAATTACTGCACAGACCCCTATTTATAGAAATAGGAATATTCCATTTTCAATGGATAGTCGATATTTAAAGGATTGGGATTTGAAAGGTTTTTGAACGGAGCGAGATTTTTTTGAGAAGGGTTTTTTTCTTTCTTTTGTTCAATTGCAAGAAAAATTTGGGATATCATTGAATCCAATATTTGCTTATTATCAAATGCGAGCATTTTTAAAAGAAAATCTTGGACAGGAACTTAAACTTCCTAATTTGACTAGGTTTGAAAAGTTAATTACAGAATCCTTGAAAAAAGGTTTTATATCAGAAATATATACTTTATTGCAAGAAAAGATGAATAAACTTAGTGTTTTTAAAATAAAAGATAAATGGGAGAAGGAACTACAACTTTTTATATTGGAGGAAGACTGGGTAAAGATGTGTGAAGATACTGTAACTAGGTTGATTAATGTGAGATATAGTTTAATATAGTTTAATATAGTTTAAACTAGATATAGTTTGTTGACCTCACCAAAGCCTTCGACACCGTGAGCAGGAAAGTGCTTTGGCAAATACTAGAGCGCATTAGATGCCCCCCAAAGTTCCTCAACGTGATTATCCAACTGCACGAAAACCAACAAGGTCAGGTCAGATACAGCAATGAGCTCTCTGAACCCATCTCCTTTAACAATGGCCTGAAGCAAGGCTGTGTTCTCGCACCAACCCTCTTTTCAATCTTCTTCAGCGTGATGCTGAACCAAGCCATGAAAGACCTCAACAATGAAGATGCTGTTTACATCCGGTACCGCACGGATGGCAGTCTCTTCAATCTGAGGCGCCTGCAAGCTCACACCAAGACACAAGAGAAACTTGTCCGTGAACTACTCTTTGCAGACGATGCCGCTTTAGTTGCCCATTCAGAGCCAGCTCTTCAGCGCTTGACGTCCTGTTTTGCAGAAACTGCCAAAATGTTTGGCCTGGAAGTCAGCCTGAAGAAAACTGAGGTCCTCCATCAGCCAGCTCCCCACCATGACTACCAGCCCCCCCACATCTCCATCGGGCACACAAAACTCAAAACGGTCAACCAGTTTACCTATCTCGGCTGCACCATTTCATCAGATGCAAGGATCGACAACGAGATAGACAACAGACTCGCCAAGGCAAATAGCACCTTTGGAAGACTACACAAAAGAGTCTGGAAAAACAACCAACTGAAAAACCTCACAAAGATAAGCGTATACAGAGCCATTGTCATACCCATACTCCTGTTCGGCTCCGAATCATGGGTCCTCTACCAGCATCACCTATGGCTCCTAGAACGCTTCCACCAGCATTGTCTCCGCTCCATCCTCAACATTCATTGGAGCGCTTTCATCCCTAACGTCGAAGTACTCGAGATGGCAGAGGTCGACAGCATCGAGTCCACGCTGCTGAAGATCCAGCTGCGCTGGGTGGGTCACGTCTCCAGAATGGAGGACCATCGCCTTCCCAAGATCGTGTTATATGGCGAGCTCTCCACTGGCCACCGTGACAGAGGTGCACCAAAGAAAAGGTACAAGGACTGCCTAAAGAAATCTCTTGGTGCCTGCCACATTGACCACCGCCAGTGGGCTGATATCGCCTCAAACCGTGCATCTTGGCGCCTCACAATTTGGCGGGCAGCAACCTCCTTTGAAGAAGACCGCAGAGCCCACCTCACTGACAAAAGGCAAAGGAGGAAAAACCCAACACCCAACCCCAACCAACCAATTTTCCCCTGCAACCGCTGCAACCGTGTCTGCCTGTCCCGCATCGGACTTGTCAGCCACAAACGAGCCTGCAGCTGACGTGGACTTTTACCCCCTCCATAAATCTTCGTCCGCGAAGCCAAGCCAAAGAAAGAAAAAAAATAGTTTAATTATAATTTTTTACATCAGTTATATTTGACACCGGAAAAGTTAAAAATATATGGTTTTAAGGACTCAGATTTATGTTTTTGGTGTGGAATCCAAAAAGGGACATTTTTATATTCAGTTTGGTCTTGTGAAAAGATCCAAAGTTTTTGGGTGAAAATTAGAGAATTTTTAGAACGTTTGTACAATATTCCACTATTAGTTGATCCTTCATTTTTTTATACTGGGATTTATGACAGATTTAAAAGAGGGATTAAAATATGATAAATTTCAAATTGCATTTATTCGCTTGATTCTAGCTGTGGTAAGAAAATGTAACATGGAAGGATGATGTAAAGATAAGTATTCAAAGATGGCATAATGAATTGAAATCATGTACTTATTTAGAAAAAATAACATGTGGTTTACATAATAATTATTCTTTCTTTATTAAAATGTGGGAACCACATTTAAAATACATGGGCTTGAGTATATGTTAACTATTTTTTTATCTAATAAAGAGGCACTCACTTTTGTATATAAAAGGCTCCGTTATTATGTAGAGATAGGGGTAGGATGGGTTTTTTTGTAGTGGGGTGGTTGGGTGGGGGGGAGGGGTAGAGTACTAACTTATCATTTTGTATTTTATTAATGATGAATTATAACGGGGTTTATATATATATTTCTGTATTTATATACTATAAGTAAAGTTTTTTTTAAAATAAATTTTGGAAAAGGATTTACAATGAAAATCAACAGAAGTTAAGAAATCTCGGTATAATTCATTACAAATATAAATTTGAGAAATTATTACAGAGAACTAAACAGCGATATTATGAGTTGGGTGAGAGAACTCATAAAGTCTTAGCTTGGGAATTAAAAATGGAGAAAGCTTCAAGAACAATAAACACTATTAGATTTGATTCAATGATTACATATAAACCTCAGGAAATTAATGATGTTTCGTAAATTTTATGAAAAATTGTATACCTCTGAAGTGTTGGAAGATGAAGCTAAAACTGATAATTTTTTATCAGATTTAGCTTTTCCTTCTTTGAAGGATAAGGATACCAAGGATTAAGATGCTTCATTTTCTGTTAAAGAGGTGATGGATACACCTCAATCCATGCCTAGTGGGAAGTCTCCAGGAGATGATGGTTTTACTTCTGAATTTATAAAGAATTTCTGGACTTATTAATCCCTTTACTGATGGATGTATTGAAACAGGTGACAGAGACTTGTTCTTTTCTGAATTCTTGTTCTGAAGCAATACAAAACAGCTTTTCTCTGGAACACGGTGCGCACACATATATAATAATCACATATATACATAAAAATGGAATGTAAAACACATAAATATTTTAGAATAATTTATTTGTTTCATTTATAAAAGACCCAAAGTTACAGGATATCATTGATCAAAGTCACAGCCTACAGGAAGAAGCTATTCCCAGTCTGGCAATCATGATTATTATGCTCCTGTATGTCTTTCCTGATGGTAGTGGGTCAAAATCCTGTGTGCAGGATGAAAAGGATCCTCCCTAATTCGAAGTTAAAATTTCAGATTTATTGTCAGAGTACAACCCTGAGGTTCTAGTTCTTTACAAAAATCACAAAGAGCAGGGTTCCCAGAACGGACCTCTGCAAAGCAACACTCCTGATGAATGTTGTCAGTGGAGGAAAGGGGGACTCCTTGTGATCTTCTCAGCTGTTTTACTGATCCTCTGCATTGAATTCTGGTCCCATGTTTTGCAGTTACCTTACCACTCAATGGTGCAGCCAGACAATTGTTCGGTAGGATACCAGTGTTAGCAAAGTACTGGGAAGGAAGCGCTGTGTTGAGATACAGTACTTCAAAAGATGAACATCGAGGAAAAGATAAAAGATATTGGTGGGATTTTTAATTTTACATTTCAACATACAACACAGTAAAAGGCCATTTCAGCCCACGAGTCCATGCCACCCAGTTTCGACCCCATTAACCTACACCCCTGGTAGGTTTTGATTTTTTTCACTCATCCTTTTGCTTTTGTACAGTTTCCAAGAGTTTTCTCCTTAATTTAATTGATGGTGATTATTGAAAGCAAGACTAATTTACAGTAAGATTATTTTTAAAACATTTGTTTTATTCATTAAAAATGAAAATGATCTTTTATATAATGATGGTTATTTTCCATTAATTAAGTGATGAACCTTTCATGTTATCACAGTCAGTTTATTTATAGCAATCTTAACGAGTGAGAAAAGCTGAATGTGCAGGAGGGGCGTTAACACAATGCTGATGACCCCCAAGGAATGTTTTGACATATGAAACCCAGCTTGTGGTCTGCTAGAGTGATAAATTCCAAAATAACTTGGTCAGCATAGAACACAGAATATTACAGCCCTCTACAAGCCCTTCAGCTCACCACGTTGTGCCATCGATTTTAACCCACTCACCAGCACTTGACGCTTCCCTCACTCGCATCCCTAATCCTCTATTTTCCTTACATCCATTTGGCTAATTAAGAGTCTTTTAAACATCCCTAATGTTTCAGCCTCCACCCCCACCCCCAGCAATGCATTCCAAGGACACACCACTCTCTGTGTAAAAAAAAACTGATCTTGGACATCCTTAAATTTCCATCCTTAAAAGATGTCCTCTGGTATTGCTGTCCACTCTGTCTAGGCCCCTCATAATCTTACATATCTCTACTAAGTCAGCTTTCATCCTTCTTCACTTCAAAGAGAAAAGACCTAACTCTCTTAACTTTGATTCATAAGGATGTATTCTTCAATCCAAGCAACAGCCTGGTAAATCTCCTCTGCACCCTCACGATAGCATCCACATCCTTCCTGTAACGATTTAACAAGAACTGAATGCAATATTGAAAGTGTGGTCTACCCTGAGTTTTACCGAGCTGCATCATTATTTCATGACTCTTGAACTTAATCCCCCCCCTCCTAATTAAGACAAGTACACGATACGCCTTCTTAACTACCCTATCAACTTGCATTGCAAGTTGAGAGGTGTATGAATCTGGATCCCAAAATCTCTCTGTTCCTCCACACTGTTAAGGATCCTGCCATTCACCATGTGCTCCATCTTCAAGTTCAACCTTCCAAAGTGCATCACTTCACACTTATCCAGATTGAACTCTGTCTGCCACTTCACCACACAACTCTGAATCCTGCCTGTATCCTGTTGTAACCTACAACAAGTCACTATCCACAACTACTCCAATCTTTGTATCTTTTGCAAACTAACTGACCCACCCTCCACTTCTTCATCCAAATCATTTACAAAAATCACAAAGAGCAGGGTTCCCAGAACGGACCTCTGCAAAGCACCACTAATCACTGACCTCCAGGCAGAATATGTCCATCTACTACTACCCTCTGCTTTTCACAGGCAAGCCAATGACTTTATAGATGAGCCTACAATGGGGGACCTTGTTAAACACCTCACTAAAATCTATATATTCCAGATCCACCACTTCAACTATTTCTTTTGGCACCTCCTCAAAAATCTCAATTAAGCTTGTGAAACGTGACCTGCTCCTTTCAGAGCCATGCTGACTATGTCTGAGAAGACTGCAGAAGAAAACACTAATTAGTTGTAGATGTCCTACTCACTGCTACATGTACTGTGTGAAATTCCAGTCAAAAAGTACTATCTCTCAAGGCTGCTGAGTAGAAGTAAATTAATGCCATTCTGTGTCACAGGTTCCCTGGATCACTTGATCTATATTGCTCAATCAGCTTCCTGCTGATCTGAGTTTTTCATATCCAACTGCCTGAGTTACCTGACAACAATTGCCGGGTAAATAGGGGATTTATTTTTTCTGCAAACAATTGGGAGATTCTGAAGAAGGTATCGAGACTTTAGATGGTGCAGTGCCTCCCAGAGATTAAGAAAGCTAAGTCAATTCAGACAATTCAGATAAAATCCCTGTTGAATTCTGCTACAAGACTAAACTTTTCTAAATGCTTCTAAATCCCATCCCTAAGAAACTTCCCCAATAGTTTGTCCACCACTCACATAAGACTCTGGTCTATACTTTTCCCTTTCGTAAACTAGGGCACTGCATTTGTCATTCTCCAACACATTACTACAGCACATTACTCCATTGTTCCTTGCTGACTACCATATAATTCTCATGAACACCACCTAACTTTTGCTTCCTAACCTTATGCATGCTTCCATCTTCTTCTTGATGAGCCACCTCACCTCTCTTGTCAACCATGGCTCCTTTACCCTACCATTTTTTTCCATTTCAGTGGGGAAAACCTATCCTGAACCCCACGCAAATGGTCCCTAAACATCCTCCATATTACTTCTGTGCTTTGTCCCGTGTATGTCTATTCACAATTTACTCTGCCTAGTTCCTGCCTTAAGGGAGCTGGGAAATGCTCATAGTGATTCTTTATTTTCAGGCAGAAGGAAATTTCATGTGTTGCCTTTTTATGTATTATTACATAACAATAAAAGGAATCTTCAATCTTTAGCTTTCTTAATCTCTGGGAGGCACTGCACCATCTAAAGTCTCGATACCTTCTTCAGAATCTCCCAATTGTCTCTCTTCTTTTTCCCTCTCTCCTTTCACACAAACATGATAAATTCTCACCTCTCCCCTTATCATAACCAAATAACATCTTCTGTTGGTTTGGGTTTCTCCGCCAGCCAACATTGTCTGAATTCTGAGATATTCTGCTTATTCTTTGAAGAAGGGCTCAGGCCCGAAACATCTGTAATATATCTTTCCTTTTCATGGATGCTGAAAAGACGAGCTGGGTTGCTCCAGCGTTTCGGTGTATTTTTACTACAATCACAGTGTCTTCAGAATTTGGCGTTTCCTGAAGCTGCAGCTGGGACCACCTTTCATGTGCATTCATCAGGGACACGTGCTCTCCCTGGTTTCCCACATCCCACACACCACTGCCCTGGCTGCCATTCTCACTGCTCAGGCTATACCTTACTTGACCTCACCTGCTCTGACCTCTGCCTTCTTACAGAAGCCTTTTTTCCAACAGGTACACCATCACACAACAGGTACACCATCACACAACAGGTACACCATCACCTGCCCTGCTTCCTCTAAACCCCACTCGCACACTATCCTCTGAGCCCCACCTGCACACTGGCCTCTGGACCCAACGAGCCCCTCTCACACACTGCCCACTCCTCAGTGGCCACTCCACATGAGCTTCTCTCTTCGCCTTTCATTGACAACAGTTAAATAACTATTCTCACTCAAGCACCCACATTTACTGATGCTTTTAAAGACTCCTGTTCCAGACCTCACTGCTGTTAAAATGAAATATGAGGCATCTAAAGGTCTGCAGTTCAAATCCGTGATCTGCTTCTGATGAGGTTCCATATACAAAGAAACTCACTTTGCCCCTCAGCACCCTTTCTCCATCTGGCCAAGTTCCCTTCCTGAGCTCATCCCATTTACATGCGCTTGCCTCATAACCATCTGAACCAGCCATTCTCAGCCTTGTTTTCAGCTATGGCCCCCTAACGCTCTGCTCAAATTTTACAGAGCGCCTTCCCTGTGAAGCAGTCGAGTTTTGGTTTCTTCCATACTTCTACCGACTGCGAGAAAAAATATTTTTGTTACGTGAGGTGAAAAGAAAACAAGCTTTTTTCTTAAATGTGCTGTCATCCCTGGGGTTGTGGGTGGGGGGGGGGGGGTGGTGTAGGGCCCCTATTGAGAATGGCTGCTCTAAATCTTTCCTATCTATGAACCTATCCAAATGTTTTCTCAATAATTGTACCCACATCTACCACTTCTTCTGGTAGCTCGTACCCTCTATGTGGAAAAACATGCCCCTGCAGCTCCCCTTTAAATCTTTCCGCTCTCACCTTAAAACACCTTAAAACTATGACCTCTAATTTTAGACTCCACTACCTGAGGAGTAACTTTATTAGGTCACCTCTCAGGTCCCTTTGCTCTGGGAAGCTGTCGCAGCCTATCCAGTCTCCTCAGATCTCAAGCCCTCTGGCCCAAACCCTAACTCTTATGAAGCTTTTGTGCCCTAGCCAGCTTGACCATATCCTTCGTATAGAATGGTAACCAAAGATGCACACAGCATTCCAGGTGCGGACCCCTGATCAAGGCCAGCATGCCATGCACCTTCCTCACTGCTGAGTCTCCCTCTGTGGCCACTTTCAGGGACCTTGGCTCTCTATTATATAGCACTCCCCAGTGCTATATAATTACTGTGTCAGCCATGACCACATTTAACTTCCCAAAATAAATCACTTCACTGTGAAATCAGAAGCAGAACAAACAATAGTTTGTTGTTAATAATGAGAACCAGGAATCATTTGTACAGGAAAGATAGGCAGGTAGGTATAGGGGATGGCGTGGCCCTGATAGTTACCAATGATATTAAATCACAAGGAAGAAGGGACATAGGGTCAGATGGGGTAGAATCTTTATGGGTTGAGTTAAGAAATGGCAAGGGTAAAGGAACCCTATTAGCAGTTATATACAGGCCCCCAAACCGCAGCCAGGAAGTGGATACGAGTTTCAGCTGGAAATAAAAAAGCATGTCAGAAGGAAAATGTCAAAATAATTATGGGAAATTTAACATGAAAGAGGATTGGGAAAGTCAGGACAGTTCTGGATCCCAGGAGAGGGAGTTTGTAGAATGCCTACAGGATGGCTTTTTGGAGCAGCTTGTCGATAAGACCACCAGGGGATCGACATTTTTGGATTGGGTGATGTGTAATGAACCTGAGGTGATTGAAAATTGAAGGTGATGGAACCCATAGGAAGTAGTGATCATAATATGATTGAGTTCAGTTTCAAATTTGAAAAGGAAAAACTGGTATCAGATGTGTCAATATTTCAGTGGAACAAAAGAAATTACAGAGATATGAGAGAGGATCTGGCCCAAGTTGACTGGAAAGGTAAGCTAGATGGAGGGATGGCCGAGTAGAATTGGATGATATTTCAACAAGAAATAAAGAAAGTGCAGGATAGATATATTCCAAGAGAAAAAAGTTATGAATGGAAAAATGGCACAAATGTGGCTAACAAGAGAGGTCAAAGTTAAAATAAAAGCAAGTGGGAGGGCAGACAAGGAAGCAAAAATTAGTGGGAAACAGAGGACTGGGAAATGTTTAAAAAATTACAGAAAGAGAGAAAGAAAGTCATTAGTAACGAAAAGACAAATTATGAAAGGAAGTTTGCAAATAACAGACAAAAGGATACTAAGAAATTTTAAAAATATATGAAGAGTAAAAGAGAGACACGGGTAGATCTAGAACTGATTGAGAATGATGCTGGAGAAATTGTAATGGGTAACAGGGAGATGGCAGAAGAACTAAATGAGTATTTTGCATCAGCCTTCACTGAGGAAAACAATAGCTATATACCTGATAGTCAGAGGACTCAGGGAATAGAATTAAGTACAGTCAGGATTACTAAACAAATAGTGCTTACTAAGCTGAATGGACTAAGGATAGATAAGTTTTCCGGACCAAATACGGTGCACACACAGTTCTGAAGGAGGTGGCTTTGGAGATTGTGAAGGCATTGGAAATGGTTTTCCAGAAATCAATAGATTCTGGCATAGTTCTGGAGGATTGGAAGGTCGGGAATGTAGTTCCACTGTTTAAGAAAGCTGAAAGGGAGATAAAGGAAATTATAGGCCTATTAGTCCAACATTGGTGATTATGAAATACCTCAAGGTGCATGGCAAAATAGGTCCAAGCCAGTATGGATTCATGAAGGGAAGATCCTGCTTGACCAAACTATTGGTATTTTTTGAGGAAATCTCAAGTAGGATGGACAAAGGAGAGCCTGTGGATGTTGTGTATTTGGATTTTCAAAAGGCCTTCGATAAGGTGCTGCATAAGAGGCTGGTTAATAAGATGAGACCCATGGAATTACAGGAAAGATATTAGATTGGGTGGAGCATTGGCTGATAGGCAGAAAGCAAAGGGTGGGAATAAAGGGATTCTGTTCTGGTTGGTTGTTGGTTACTAGTAGTGTTCTGCAGGGATCGGTGTTGGGGCTGCTTCTTTTAACAATGTATATTGATGATTTAGATTATGGATTGAATGGTTTTGTGCTGAAGTTTGCAGATGATACCAAGACAGGTGGTGGAGTAGGAAGTGTTGAAGAAACCGAAAGGTTGCAGAGAGACTTGTACAGTTTTGGAGAGTGGGTGAAGAAATAGCAGATGAGATACAATGTTGAGGAATGTACAGTTGTACATTTTGGAAGAGGAAATAAACAGAAAGATTATTATTTAGATGGGGAGAACATTCAAAATTTGGAAGTGCAAAGGGACATGGGGGTCCTCGTGCAGAATAACCTAAAGGTTAATTTCCAGGTTGAATAGGCAGTAAAGAAAGTGAATGCTACGTTGGTGTTCATTTCAAGAGAAATAGTGTACAGGAGTAAGTAGGTGTTGATGAGGCTCTATTGGACACAGGTGAGACCTCATTTGGAGAACTGTGTGCAGTTTTGGACCCCTTATCTTAGAAGGGATGTAATGTTGGAGAGAGTAAGAGAAGATTTACCCAGGATGGTTCCTGGAATACAAGGGCTAACATGAGTAGTGTTTATTGGCTCTTGGACTGTATTCATTGGAGTATAGAAGAATGATAGGGGACCACATAGAGACATTTTAAATGCTGAAAGGATTAGACAGAGTAGATATGAATAAGATGTTTCCCTTGGTGGGTGAATCCAGGACAAAAGGGCCCAGTCTTAGAATTAGAAAGTACCCATTTAAAATAGAGATGAGGAGAAATTTCTTTAGCCAAAGGGTCATTGATTTGTGGAATTCGTTGCCACATACAGTTGAGGGAGTTTAAAGGGGAGACATTGGACCTTCATTGTACTCATGGCCTCTGCATTCGATTTGCCGTTGTTGATTATTGGAAAGACAGGGGTCCGACTCGTAAGGAGTTTCAGTCTATCCTTGTCCATGCTAACCATGTTCACGATCACCATCAGGAAGTTCTCAGAGCAACGTAGCCAGAGTTCAATTGTGTTTGGGGCATCAGAGGATCCAAGGTCTACGTTGAGACTTTCTGGTTTCAGGTATTGCTCCATTTTCTTTGAAAAATATAGTCAATAAAATTGATTCACTATCAATTACCACAAAAGACTGAGGTTGTGAAACTGATAGGCTTTTATTGACTATAGACTGGATCAACAACCAAACATCGACTGATCATAGCAGGAGGAGAGGGGGCATGCAGAGGGGTAATGGGTAGGAATGGCCTCGGGAGACGTCTCCCACCGGCAGTAGCCAATCACAGCATAACAGTGGTTTACCACAGTGGTTAATGCCAAGGTTACCCTGAGGCTTTGCAGTGGCAAATAAAGAGAAGATCTCATTTCAGCCAGTGTCCACCAACATACTGCCAGTGCAGCAGATGAACACGCCAACTCTGGAAGAGTCACCCATCAGACCTGACAGTATGTAAACAAGAATTTGGATCAATGCAAGGATATAGTGCAGTCCCCTGTGCTTTGCTGCCTGTCCCTACCCACCACCCTTCCTCTCCTGGGGGGCTGATGTGGGGTTCCATTCCAGTTAGGCAGTTGAGATGAAGGTAAGGGACCCGGACGACAGGCGTTGTGCTCCAATAGACCCTGTGGTTAATGTGTTTTCCTTTTTTTAAATTTGTTATTTTTTCTTGATCAGTGGTGTCTTGTTTTATATGTTAAATAAGCATTTTTGCTTTTTCATGTAAGTTGAGCTTCTTTATTTAAACGGTTCATGGGCTCTTTTTTGTTATTTTGTATTGTGGGGGAGAAGGGATAAAACCAGACAGTAGAAGAAATGTACTTGACGAACGTGATTGTTGTACTGTGAATTATTGGAACTGTCTGAGTTTGGAAAAATCATAAATAAAATATTAAAAATAACCCAAGAATTTGGATAAGTTAGGCTCCTGTATTGGGGTAGGGCTAATCTTTCAAGAGATCATTGAGAGGGCAGAGAAGGGATATGAGGTGCCTCTGGTAGATAACATTAAGGAGTGTTTCTTAGTTTGTTAGGGGCAAAGGAATAACTGGGGACAAAATAGGGCCCCTAAAGATCAATAAGACCCTACCTCTCTGTGTAGATTCATTAGTGATGTGTGAGGCCCTAAACAAGTATTTCTTGCAAGAGCATCAAAATAAGGACTTCCAGGCTGCGAATCAGCTTCTTCCTGCAGACTGTGAGATTGATGAACAGTGTCCTGTAACCAAGTAAATCATTCCAAAATATTTAGACCCGTTTATTTTAAATTATATCTTTATATATAAATGTGATTATTATGTGCTGTGCATCGTGCATGTGTTGTATGCGCCGTGGTCTTGACTCCAGAGAAACGCTGCTTCATCTGATTGTATATAAAGTCAAATGATAATGGAGTTGAACTCAATATAGTGGGAAGCTAAGAGCCCTGGCAGAAATATTTATTTCATCATTTGGCATGGCTAGATTTCCAAAAGACTGGAGGGTGGAAAATGTCCCTTTATTTAAAAAAAACTGCAAGGAAGGACAAGCGAGGAACTATGGGTTGGTGATCTTAACATCAGACATGGGTAAGTTACTGGAATCAGGATCAACATGCATTTGGAAAGGTAAGAACTGATGAGGGATAGTCAGTGTGGCTTTGCCAGTGGGAGATCCTGTCTCAAGAATTCAATTGCATTCTTTCAGGAGGTGATCAAGAATATTTATAAGGCAGGTCAGTAGATGGTGGATATAACTTTGACAAGGTCCTGCATGTTGGTTAGACCAGAAGGTTAGATCATTTGAAATCCAGGGTAAGATGGTCAATTGGATACAAAGTTGGATTAATAGAAGGAGGTTGGGAATAGAGTGTTGTTATCAAGATTGGAGGCCTGTGACCAGGGATTGATGCTGGGTCCATTGTTGTTTGTCATCTATATTGAGGATCTGGATGCCATGTAGTTCTCCTGTTTAGTAGGTTTGTAGGTGACACCAGAATTGGTGGTATAGTGGGCAGTGAAGAAGATTGTCTAAGATTATGAAAGGATGAAGATGAACTATGTAACCCAGCCTGGTCCATTTAGCTTCACATTCACAGTCCTGTTATTAATCTATTTAAAGTCTGTGCCACATCAGTCTCGTTAAAATGGAGAGCTCCGCAGCTTACATTCCAATCATCCTATCATTATTTCTTTTCATTCCTCCTTCTCCTTCAAAAACTGTGGCCTTGCCATTGTTCCTCATTGATCATGCCACGGAGTTAGAGTTGTGCAACAGGCCCTTCAGCCCACAATGTACATGCCAGCCTAGTTACCCCTTGACACAAATTCCATTTGCAGCCTCTGTCTGCATCCTTCAATATCTCACCTATTTAAGTTCCTGTCTGAATGTCTCTCAAATGTAGTGAGTGTTTCCAATTCCACCACCTCCTCTGGCAGCAAGTTCCAGATATCAAACAGTCTTTGCCTGAAAAAAGTCATTCCCCTTAAATTTCCTTAAAAATGTCTCCTTAAACCTGCTTTTTGATATCCTGACATGGGATAAAGATTCTGATATCTACCCTAATTTTAAATCTCTCCATCAAGTTATCTCTCAACCTCCAATGTTCCAGGAAAAGTTATCACAGCCTGTCCAGTCTCTCCTCATACCCGATGAAGAATGCCTGTCAGGACCCCAGCAATCTCCTCTCGTGTCTCCCAAAGCTGCCTAGGACACATCCCATTGGACCATGACAATTTATCTGTCTTTATATCTCCCACCTTCTTCTTCTTAATACCATCATGTCCCACCACATCACCATCTCTCTGGAATGCTGCCACTACCATTGTTACAGAGTCCAGAGGACCTCAAAACCCAGCAGCAATAGATATGCACCACGACAAAGTGTTATTTAAACAAAAGTTGCTTTTAATTTTCTTTGAACATGAAAACAGATTCAAACTCTAACTTATCTCTATTAACTTACTTAACCTACTTAACTCCCCTCTAATTCTAAGCGCACGTGTGTGTAATGTGTATATATGTTTAGAAAAGTTATTTGATTCACAGTTCAATCTCACTGGTTGCAGGCAATTCTTGTACTGTGCACAGAATTTAGCATTAATAAAGTTCACCAGGCTTTGGTGCTTAACAGGTAAATGGTTACGACTCAGGAGGGTTCTTGTTGGTTTTCAGAGAAAGAGTTTTCGCATTCCAAGACAGCCACTCCAGGGTCTTGCTGATGAAACGCCCCCTTTCAGAGTTCTCCAGATGATAATCTCTTTCTTTCAGCCCACCACAAAGTTTCTTTCTGTTTCTCCTATTCCAAGGGAAACACCGGACAGCCAGTCCTCTCCTCCTGCATGAACCACAAGGGTTTTGACCAGGCCGTATTCCAAAAGCTTGCCAGCTTGTCCCTCTGGAACCAAAGTTGCTGTCTCTCCTCTCTCTCACTCCCTCCCATTCTGAAAGCAAAGCTGTTCTGCTTCTCCCTGCAAAGATCACATGCTCTTCCAGACAACAAACTGTTTTTCAGACAAAGCTGCCCCGCTTGTTGCTACATTGTTGCTATTTGCAAACAGACCATCATGAGTCTGTGAGCACTCTGTAAAACTCCTGCAAAAATTCTGTGTTTTAAAGTGACTTCTAACAAACCTCCCCAATTTATCTCCCAAGCCCCTCTATATCACAGTGAAGTTAAGCTAGCTCAACAGTCATCCAAATGATCACCTTTTGCTTCTTGAGACTAAACCAGGCAGTTTCAAAAGGAAGACATACATGCTCATTGTAGGTGGAATTTATATCGGATTTGTTCTGGAAAGGATGGGTGAAAGAAAATCTTCCATTGTTGCAGGAGTGACAAAAATGGTCTTGGATTATTCAGTGCCTCAAAATTCCAGCTTGATGGGAAGATTGTTGACACCATCCACGACAAAAGAGGACTTGTACATTGTGACAGAGTATATAGATGTATTTTGGGAGATAAATTGGGAAAAATTTGTCAGTGCAGGTCACACACAAACACTTTAAAACACCGAGTTTTTGCAGAGTGCTCACAGACTTCAATAATAGAGTGTTGTTTGCAAAAGGCAACAAATATAACCACAGACAGTAGCAGCTCTGTCTGGAAAAGAGCATTTACTGTCTTGAAGGTCATGTGATCTTTGCAGGCAGAGATGAGGAAAAAAAGAGGCTTTGCTCTCAGAGTTGGAGGGAGAGAGAGAGAGAGAGAGAGAGAGAGGAGAGACAGGCATTGGTTCCAGAGTGTTATAGCCAGCAGGTAGTAGCTGGGATTTGGACAGGACAAGCTGACAAGCTTTTGGAAGATGGCCTGGTCAAAGCCCTTGTGGTTCATGCCGGAGGAGAGGACTGGCTGTCCGGTGTTTCCCTTGGAATAGGAGAAACAGAAAGGAACTCTGGTAACCTGAAAGAAAGAGGTTATCATCTGGAGAACCTTGAAGGGGGCAGGTTTCGTCAGGAGTGGCTGATTAAAAAGGAATCAGTTGTGGATGACCTGGAATAAGAAAACTCTCTCTGAAAACCAACAAGAACCTTCCTGAGTGGTAACCACTTACCTGTTAAGCACCAAAGCCTGGTGAACTTTATTAACGTTAAATTCTGTGCACAGTATAAGAATTGCCTGCAGCCAGCGAGATTGGACTGTGAACCAAATAACTTTTTGGAACTTACACACATGTGCGCTTAGAATTAGAAGGGGGTTAAGTAGGTTAAGTGAGTCCATAGAGATAAGTTAAAGTTTAATTCTATTTTCATGTTCAAAGATAATTAAAAGCAACTTTTGTTTAAGTAACCATTTGTCATGGTGAATGTCTATTTGTGCTGGGTTTTGGGATCCTCTGGACTCGTAACATACATCATGTGCAGATCAAGACTAAAACTAGCAAAATGGAATGAACAATTCAGCTGATGGAACACACCTAAAGTTATCCTACGCTCTCCAGAATGAAAGTGCAAAACTAGGTTTGGAGATAAAGAGAGAGATGGGAGTCGGATCTAGGTGTTGCAATAATGGAAAGCTGCTGGTCTGATTGGTGTTTGGATAGCATGGCATCAATTATTAATGCAAGATACAGATTAGTGCAATATAGTATCCTACACCAATTATATCTCACACCATAGAAGTTGCATGAAACAAAATCTGCAATATCAGAGATGTGTTTTGGGTGTGAGACAGAAACAGGAACATTTTTACATGCTACGTGGTCGTGTGTAAAGGTGGAACCTTTCCTGCAGGATATTACTCAAATATTAACAAAAATAACAGAGGTGGCCTTCACAGGTGACCTGGAGGTTTATCTTTTGGGCAACTTCATTGAAATAAGTAATAAACTAACTAAATTCCAAATTTCATTTATTAAAATAGCCTTAGCAGTGGCTAAGAAATGGACTGCTGAGATGGATAGCTGAACACCTATGGGAAAAAAATTACATACAACTTAAAGAACAAATATGAAATATTTATTAAGATATGGCAGCTATATTTGAACCAGATAGGGGCCCAATTGTAATTATAAAAAGAATAATTAAAAAGGATAATAATAAATGCTGCTTGTAGTATAAATGCAAGAGACTTCCACATAAAGAATTTTTGATGGTCAACATAAATGTGAGGCCTGACTGTGTGGATTTATACTATGAAGGAGGGGGAGAGATTTTTTTGTTTGTTTATTGTAAAGAAAAAGTTTTTATATATATTTATATGTACACACACACATATATGTATAGTTTTTCTATGCATATTTATAGAAAAATCAAAAATAAAATATTTTTTAAAAAGACTAAAACTGGCTTTCTAAGCAGGCTAATTACCAAAATTGTCTTTTTCAAGAGGCAGAAAGCTTTGATAATTAACTTTTATTTTCTTTTGTGGTGGTAATTCATAATAATTAATGGCCGGCATTAAAAGGGTTAAAATGTATTTCATACTAGCAAGCAAATTCTGTTTGTAGCTTTAAAGATGTTGTTTATATATATTTCTGCTGTCTCCTAGCAACATCTTTGTTTCAAGGTTAGCTAGCTTTTCTTTGTTTGCTAAAGAGATAAAGATGCTTAGGTTTAGTTCCTTTGTATCTCTAAATAAAAGGAATCAGATTGTTCCAACAATTTTTATTGACCACCTAACAAATATTTAACACTAGCTAACAATGTTTAATGGGTTGTAACAATATATAACAACTGATTATAACATTAACAATGTTTAATAAATTCCGGAAACAACTCAACTTTAATATGGATTTGTTTGAATGAATCAGAGACAACATCAGGATTCTGATATCCTTCAAGCAACAATAAAGGAAAAGAGTCACTAGACATTAACCTTTGTTATTGTCCTTGACGACAGTTAAGGCCACGACTCACTGATCACAAATAATTAGGTTCAAGCTTCCGTTTGCCAACAATGTTCAAGTTAGTGTCAACCTTTCTGCATGAACTTTCTTTCACAGTTCTGTCAGGGTTGCTGGCAACTCCCTGCAACACCTGGGATATTTAGTCACCTCCCACACCTTCCATGTTTCTCCTACAACTCTTCAAGGTGGAACTAGGTCCGGCAATGATGAGGAATGAGCTTTGAAGTAAAAAGTTCACAATCACTTGTGCATGGGTGAATTATGGTAAAAAGAAAATTTTACAATAGATAACGGGAAAACAGTTTCACTCTAGAAATAATTATATTAAAGCAGAGAAGGTAATCAATTCAAAGGATGTTGGGGATGATGACCCATTTATGGCTGTGGCAAATAAATTAATCTGAAAAGAGTTACTGAACTACCTTATAAACAGGTAGACTGGAAGCAGACTGAGTGGAGTTTTATCTTTTCTCATGATATTTACCTTAAATAGTACTTCAGGATGCAGAGCATGTTTTCTACTTTATTGATCTTTTCATCACAGAAAGACTAAAACCAAAACCATGTGGAAAAAGCTGAATATTAATGCATTCAAATTAATTGTATATTACTGGAGGTGTGAGTTGGTTTTAAAGCCTGGGTGGCATCCATTTTATTTTTTATGTCTCTTCCAATATAGGTATCTCCATTATCAATGTCTGGAGTATTCTGGATCAATACTCCTACATTATATGAAAGGGAACGTAGGCATCCTGCCTTTCAAGTTATGGTGCACCAGTGCATCCCCTGAATTTATATTCTTGGTCTAACACTATTTCACTGCTCCTCATTGTTTTATTAAAAAATACCACTCATGAATATCACTGAAACATACAGTAACTCTCAACACCAATGTATACATACTCGATTGGAGTTGATTAAAAGTATTAAATTGAATAAGTACAGTATTAGAATATATATGTATTTATAATCTTTTAAATTGTTTCTTATAAGAGGTGCCTTAGTAACTTATTTAGAGGCAGAACTAGGAATACAAGTATCTTAAAAGTAAACCAATGTAGGTAATAGGCATTAAATAGATTTTCTCAGACATCTGTGATGTGCCTGTGTGTGGGTTTTACCCGGGGACTGTGGCTTCTTCCATTTGCTTGAAACATTCCGGGGGTTGTAGGTCAATTGGGTGTAATTGGGCGGCATGGACGCGTGGGCCAAAATGGCCTGTAACCATTGCGGTATGTTAAATTTTTTTTAAATTAAATTAAAAAAACCCACAGCTGTCACTTTCATGATCTCAGCGTGGGTTTAACAGTGGGATTCCCACAATCGTGATGTTTTATCAGTCATTACATGTTAGGCATTTATAACTTTCCCTCTATTTATTTTGCATTCTCATAACTATTTAGATAATGTTGAAAATTATCAATCTAACATATTAGGTTCTAGATCTTCAGGGAACTTCAAAATTAGAGAATTCAAATTAAGGAAAGAAGTGGTATCTAGATATTGTAAATTTAGTGCCAAGAGTCTTGACATGATATTTCATGGACTTAGATAAAGAGAGGCAAACCTGACTTCCACTATGCAACACGCAAAGGTGCTTCAGATCCAGTACTATTTATTGTCATGTAATAAACAGAAATATAATATTATACAAAAATGCCTTTAATCTGTCATTAGCTTCTGTCATATAAACTATTAGCATTGCCTGGCAACCCCTTACAGCCAGAGAAAAAGAATTAAAAGAGAGTCCCCCAGAGTCACCGAGTGTCTGTGGATTCGCCGCCAGTGAATCCGCTGCCCCTGCAGCCACACAGCCTCCAGTTTAATTCAAACCATTGGCAACCTGAGCTCAGATCCAAACCTCCAACATGATGAGGAAGTGTTCAGCATCCAGGGCCCTTTGGGAGGCCTTCTTGTCCCAGATTCCTGGTTCACATAAGCCAGTCTCCAGCAGCTATGGTGTGGTGTGGTTATATTTATGTTCAAGGTATTAAGATGTCACTTTATAAGATTAGACTGACATCATTCTCCAGAATGTTTATTTTATCAGTCCTTAACCATAACTCTTTCTCTTTCAATATTTTTATTTGTTTCATCGAATAAATGTTACATAGGTACATGAGAATAAAATAGAATATTAACAAATCTTAGAATAATACAGATGGTATTGTAACCTATTTTACATAAAAAAGAAATGGAAAAAAACATTAAACTACTATTTTACTTATCTAACCCCACCCTACAGAGGCTATTGGTTTAACACGGACAGACCACCACTGATAATAATAAAAAAATAAGGTAACCATAAACCAGAAACTTACAAATTTTGAAAATAATTGAGAAAAGAACTCGATTAAAAAAAACAAAATTAAAATTCATTTCAGTGTAGAGCATCTAATCTTTTCCAAAGTTAGACATATCGGACAACCACTGAGTGTGAGTGGGAGGGACAGTGTCTTTCCATCTCATTAAAATGGCCCTTCTAGCGATAAGTGAAGGGAGGGCAATGACATGGGATTGTGATGCATTCAATATCAAACACCAGTTGGCCCACTTATTCCAAAGAGAGCATTAATGTTAAGAACTAAAGACAAGATATGAAATACCCCTTCCCAAAAATTGGAAAGAGAAGGACATGACCAGAATATATGATCCAGTGAACCTTCTTCAGCTATACATTTATCACATTTAGAAGAGAGATTAGAATAAAAATTTTCCAGTTGAATGTTGGAATAGTGGGCCTGTAATATTGAGTGTCGAGCACAAGGAGAAATGAATGCACTTGTTTCAAATTAGAATTCCATGTAGTTTCAGAAAATGGCTGTTCAAAACTTTGTTCCCATAGCTTTTTAATTCTGTCCAGGGAACTACGCCGAGAATTTAGAAATAATTCATAAAAGCCAGATTACATCCCTTTATAATTAGGTTGAAAATTATCAATCTATCATATTAGGTTCTAGATCTTCAGGGAGCTTCAAAATTAGAGATTTCAAATTAATGAAAGAAGTGGTATCTAGATATTGTAAATTTAGTGGATAATTGTTCAAAAGAGACAAGATTTTGGTCAGTAAAAGTATCTAAAAAGGATTGGATACCTGAAATTTGACCAATAATGATAACCGATATCTCGAACCGAAGGTTAAAAAAAGGAATTACCGACAATAGGACTAATTAATAAGAATCTATGATACGCAAAATGTTTCCTAAATTTAAACCAGATTCTCAATGCATGTCTAACAACAAAATTGTCAGTTAGTTTGGAGGCCAGAAAAGGTAAAGGTGCTTCAAGTATCAAAAGAAGAGAATAATTTTGGTGGATTTAATTTCTAGATTCATCCATCTTGAAGCTGCCCCAATAATAAAACCTAAAGTTAGGTAATGCCCCCATTTTAAAAAATAATTTGAAGGAAATCTTTTGTTAAGTCAGGGACACATTTTTTCCATATAAAAGAATATATGATAGAATCCAAAGAATCAAAAAAGGATTTCTCTATTTCTTTTAAAATAGTTAAAAGTCAGCTCAACTATCTAGGTTCAACTAGTTGAACATCAGTTATAGTTGAACATCAGTTCAACTGTTACTAAGAAATTCAATAATTTGTTTAAAGAAAATTTTCTTACCTTAATGAGTCATGTTAAGAAGTCCTTGGCACAGTGGTCACCTCTTTCAGTTACATTAATTGGACATGTTAATATTGTCAGCATGAATATCCTTTCTAAATTTTTATATATTTTTCAAGCTGTACTTGTTTTTGTTCCCAAATCCTTTTTTGATTATTTGGATTCTATCATATCTTTTATACTGTAACTCCTAAAATTATTGCAGGACAGTGCAGTTAGCACAACTCTGTTACAGAATTAGCAACCAGGACATTCTCCCTGCATCTGTATGGGTTTTCTCCAGGGGCTTTCCACCCCACCGTTCAAAACAACCTGGGGTTGCAGGTCATTTGGGTGTAACTGGGCAGCATGGACGCATGGGCTGAAAAAGGCTGTAACTGTTCTGTATTTCTAAATATGCCCAATAGCCTGAATATGAAATTGTCTGATCTCAGAAGCTCAGCAGGCTCAGGCCTGGTCAGTCCTTGGAGGGGAGAACACCAGGGGCTGTAGGTTTCTGTGAGGGGCGCTGAACAAAATAGCAACTCTCTGTCTGCCTTACAGTGGTCAAAAGTGAAAGAATTTTCATGTATGTTACATTCTAAATGTTGTATTATGTGACAATAATGGAACCTTTACCTTTCAATTTAAAAATATCAAGACTATAATATGATTTGCAAGTAACAAAAAGAGTGAACTACTCTGTCAATATGTTATTAATGTAATTGGATTAATAATAGCTTTGTGTCACTGTAAAGAAACATTGGGCTCAAACAATTGTACATTTTCATAAAATATAAAAATAATAATCCTTTTATAATTTGTTTTTATTAAATGTCAACGTGACATTTTTTTACTATTCTTTATAACAGAACATGAAAAACATCGATTATGCAAGAGTGCTGATTACATGAACTTGCACTTCAAAGTAAAATGGTTTTATAATGAATATGTGAGAGATCTTCCAGGTTTCAAAGATGCAGTAACAGAATATTCTTTGTAAGTAATTACATTTGTATTAATTTCTGTCACGCAGAACATTACCTGAGAGAAAAGTCAATGAATAGTGTGGTCCTGATGCATTAAGAGCTTTAAATCTAAATGTTAACTTCAAATAACATTGTATGGCGCTAAATATGCTTAATATGTTATATTTAAGATTACATTTAAATTAAACCTCGAATGTTTTGAGGGAAGTAATTCTGGAAGACAGGTTGAAAGTTGGTGACCGATTCTCTAACTCATTTTGAGTTTCAATTCTGATTCCTGCCTTCCATTTTGAGCCAGAGTTGGTATATCCAACTCTGAGTAGGCAGCTGAAACTATGAAGATGTACGTATATTTTGTATATGGGTGATTGCTCAAACCTTCAACTTGTGCAGATCTAGAGCCTTTGGCTCCTCCAGATCTCAAATCCCTTCGTGCTGCATCTTGTTTACACTATTCTTTCTGATGGAAGTTTTGTGTTGCCCAAAAGCTTTGATTTACTTGCTACAATCTCATTACAAATGGATTAAATTGCATCTTTTCCCTTTGGCTGTTTCTCACTACTTAACTTTGTCCAATCAGTGAGTTTGAAAGTGAGGGCTTTATTGCTTTGCAGAGTGAGCATCTGATGGCACCAGGTTGTTCTGAGAAAGGGCAATGCTGAGCTGAATTGATCTATCCTGCAGCATTATGCCTTCTCCTTGGGTGAGAAAGACTGATGGGACTAATTGGCTGAATGGCCTGTTTCTGTGCTGTATGGCTGTATGAATTAAGAGGACCAGCAATTTTTGTGTTTTTAGGTGGAGAACTAATTAAAGATATGCATGCATGGAATTCACAGATTAAAGTTCCATCTCCTGGTGTTGGTAGTTATTGTAGTAAATTCAGTTTAACCCTTCTCAAGAAGCACCAACTAATCTCTCTGCCAGAATATTAATCCCTGCAGTTCAGATGGAGGGTCCCTCTTCCCCAGTATGGATCCCCAAGATCCAACAAACCAAATTCCAGCCCCCTCACTAGCTCTTTAGCCTCACATCAATCTGACCTGCATTCCTGACTGACATGTGGCTTCGGGAGTAATCCAGGGGTGCCTGGCTTGTAGTCTCCTTCCTCAAGACCTCATCCCTTTTCCAAATTACATCACTGATCCCAATGTGCACAATGACCTCTGCTATTCCTCCTCCCCTATGAAAACTTTCTGAAACTACCGAGACATCTTGACTCTGGCACCCAGGAGGCAACACATTATATGGCTGTATGTATGTTAGAGTTGATCTGTTAGACTGCTCATGGAAGAATCCATCTCACTGAACCAGAGAAATGTGCCAAATTAACTGGAAGCTGTCGCTCAGCACTGTTGATGTGGAGTGGGGAGTGAGCTCCACCCCTCCTCTGGAAGTCTGTGACTAGCTCCTTGGCCTTGCTGACATTGGGGCTGTTATCCTGGCACCTCTCTTTTATATTCCAACATTGTTTGAGCTCTTGGCTGAGTGCACAGAGGGAGTAGGAGTGATGTTAGGGCACACAGTTACAGCTGAATGAACAGCCTTGCTACACCAAGGAGATGGTGCCTATCATGGACCAGCTGCAGTGGTGGGTGAATTGGAGTGTTAGACTGGCTGGGAGGCTGGAGTTAATGTGAACCATGACCAGCCTCTGAGGGCACTTCATGATCCTCTTAATTCAGGCTCGTTATTATTTTTTTTAGCACTGGGTGTATCATGGCTTTCTCCAGGTGGGTGGGTAGTGCTTGCAATAGCAGGGAGAGGCTGAAGATGTCTGCACAAGCTTGCATACCAGTTAGCAGGCCCGTCACTATTCGTGGGTTCACTTACAGAAGATTAACCTGACATCTGAGGCAGTGCCTTAGGTGTAGGTGTGCCTGAGATGGGAATGACTGTGTGACTGCCTCACTGACCTCCTGTTTGGTGCAGGTATAGAATGCATTGTGCTCTTAGGGGAGGGATGCACTGTTGCCTGCTATGCTGCATGGTTTCACTTTAAGTTTAGATTTGTTAATCCTATTTGCACTAAGTTCAGTGAGAAAGGTTATTCTGCAGGCAGTCTGAGAGGTTATCAATAATTTTCATACTGCAATGTACAACAGTTTACAGGGTATAGAGGTACAATGAAAATAAAGGTAAATTATTACATGATTTGACAAGGTTCCCCGTGGTGGGCTCATCAAGAAAGACATGAGGCATGGGATACATGGAACCCTGGCTTTCCAACAGAAAGCAAAGGTTGATAAGAGATGGAGTACATTTCAGTCTGGAGATCGATGACTAATGGTTCCACGGGGATCTGGTCTGGGACCCCCTCTCTTTGTGATTTTTATAAATGGCCTGGATGAGGAAGTGAAGGGGTGGGTCAATAAGTTTGCAGATGACACGAAGGCTGGAGGTGTTGTGGATAGTGTAGAAGGTCGTCATAGGTTACAACAAAATAAAGACAGGATGCAGAGTTGGGCGGAAAAGTGGCAGATGGAGTTCAATCCGGATAAGAGCTTTGGATGATCAATGTTGAAGTGGAGTATATGGTTAATGGCAGGATTCTTGACAGGGACAGTGGAGGGACAGAGAGATCTCAGATCCAAGTCCATAGAATTATGAGAGCCATAGATAGGGTGGATAGCCGGCACATATTTCCCAGGGCAGCAATGGCCAATTCCAGAGGAGATGTCAGAAGTAGGTTTTACACAGAGAGAGGTGGGTGCCTGGAATGCATTGGCAGGAGTGGCAGTGGAGGTTGGTTCAATTGGGTGTTTATGGGCTCTGAGGGAGGAAAGGGTGAGATTGCTCATGGAGTGTATTTACATAGATAAACACAACATTGTGGGCCAAAGGCCCTGTACTGTTCTATTAACAAGAAAGGGCAGAATTTTGTGGGGTTCATTCGGGAGTCTGATGTCTGTGGAGTAGAAACTGCCTTCAAACCTGTTTGTGCTTGGTTTTGTACTCTTCAGCTTTCTCCCCGATGGGAGAAGGGAGAAGCGAGTATGTCTGGGGTGTGATGGGTCCTTCAGTACACTGGCTGCCTTTCCAAGACATGGGGGGGGGGGTCCAAATAGAGGAGGGAGGGAGGTTTGTGTGATGCTTTAAGTGGCATTCATTACCTTCTATAGCTTCTTCCAATTTTGAGCAGAGCAGCTTCCAGCCCACGCTGTGATGTATCCATGAAGTCTGCTCCAAATAGTGCGCCTGGAGATGTTATTCAACAACAGGGGAGGCATGCTGAATTTCTCTAGTCTTCTAAGAAAGTAGAGGTGTTGCGTTTTTTTGACTATGGTGCCAGGTCAGGTTATTGGATGTTTGATCTTAAGAACTTGATGCTGTGTCCACTCTCCACTTCAACACCATTGATGTGGACAATGGAGCTGTGTTTTCCACTCCCCCAAGTGAATGAACTTCTTCCTCTTATTCATATGAAAAAAGAGGTTCTTATTTTGGCATTATGCCACTAGACTTTGAATCTCTTGTATTCCATCTCATTGTTACTTGGTACCCGGCCCACTACTGTCAGTGAATGTGAAGATGGAGTTGGAACGGTATTTAACTGTAGAATGGTAGGTTTTGAGAGAGTGTATAGTAGGGGACTGAGTACACATCCTCGAGGATTGAGATCATGGAGACAGCAAGTCAAAGATTCAGTTTCAGAGGTTTGGGGGAAGTGGGAACACTGATGCCTGGATCCTGAAGTTTGGGGATGAGCTTGTTGCGTCGATGGTATTGAAGGTTGAGCTGTAGTCTGTGAACAGTGGTCTAATGTAGGTGTCCTTGGTGTTCAGGTGTTCCAACACCAAGTAGAGAGCTGGGAGATGAGAGACTGCAGGGAGAAGAAGAGTGCATGGTTGTACACATAGGAGGAATGGAAGGCTAAATTGCATCTTTTTTCAATTCAAGGACTAATTAGGTAGGTGAGGTGATGCACTTTGGAAGGACTAACCAGAAGGCTGAGTACCAGGTTAATGGTCGGTTACTTAAGAGTGTGGATGAACAGAGGGACCTTGGGGTGCAAATCCATACATCCCTCAAGATTGCCACACAGGTTGATGGGATAAGAAGGCCTATGGTGTGCTGGGTTTCATCAATAGGGGATTGAATTCAGGATTATAGAGGTCATATTACAACTCTACACATCTTTGATAAGACCACTCTTAGATTATTGTGTTCAGTTCAGGTCACCTCATTATAGGAAGGATGTGGAAGCTATGGAGAGGGTGTAGACGAGATTTAACACAATGTTGCTTGGATTGGAAATTAAGTCTTATGGGGCAAGGTTAGCAGAGCTGGGATTTTTAACTTTGGAGCATAGAAGGATGAGAGGAGACTTAATAGACATCTACAAGATTATGAGAGGCATAGATAGGGTGGACAGGCAGCACCTGTTTCCCAGGGCAGGATCAGCAAACACCTGAGGACACACGTACAAAGTGAAGGGAGGGAAGTTTAGTGGAGATGTTGGGGGTAAGTTTTTTACACAGAGAGTTGTGGGAGCCTGGAATGCCTTGCCGGGGATAGTAGTGGAAGCTGAAACATTGGGGCCATTTAAGAGACTCTTAGACAAGCACATAGATGGAAGAAAAATAGAGGGTTATAGGGTAAGAAGAGTTTAGTACTTTTTTTTTAGGAAGGAATATAGAGGTCAGCACAACATCAAAGGCCAAAGGGCCTTTAAAGTGATGCATTGTTCTACGTTCTCTGTTCTAACGGAGAACAGAAAGGAATATGATATTTGTTGCTCTCACAGAAGGGCAGGACTGGGGTGTAGACTCTTTGTTTTGATGGTGGGAATGTAAGAGAGAAGGTAGTTCAGCAACTCTAACTAAGGAGTTTTTACTGTGGTAATGAATGAGGATATCCTGAGTGCTCCTTCAAGAGGCTGTATTGAGACCCAAGGGTCCAAAGTGAGAGTGATCAATGTACCATAACCATTCTTACGGCCTGCAGGAGACAGAGAAGCAGATATGTTGAAGAAACCACAAAGGATGTCAGGATAATCGGGCTCTCATGGTTGAGGAATTTTACCTGCAGTATTGAGATGTTTGCCCCAGAGGGTGATTGGAATGTGGAAAGCTCTTCCTAAAGGGCAGGGGAACACAGAGACTCTCGCCACATTTACAAAGTATCTGGATGACCACATCAATCAACGAGGAATCTGTGGAAAATGGGATAACTACAGATTAGTACTCAATGTCAGTATGGACATGAGGGGCCAAATGGCCCCTTTCTGTGCTGTCCAATGGTGGTGCCAATACTATCTGACAGGTTTAATATCCTGAACTGTCCAGGGTCCAGGGTTGGTGTTTCCCTTATTTCCCAAGATGTCCACCCCTTGTGCTTAATGGAAACGCATTTCAATCAAAGCAAAGAATAATGATTAATGGATTAAACGTGCTTCATAGGCCTTTAAGAAATGACAGTAAAATTGACTGTTAGATCTCAAAATACTTTGTTATGTTTTAATTGTTCACTTACAATAAACTTACATTTAAATGCAATATTTCATTTGTGACAAGGTGGTTTGAGTCTTTTGCTATTGATTGGCTGGATGAAAATGAAGATTTATCAATGGAATTTCTTCATGGAGCTCTAGAGAGAGACAAAAAAGATGGGGTAAGTGTCAAAATTATATAGATCACTTCGCAAATAAAATGGACATTTATAGGTTGATGAAGGGCTCAGGCCTGAAATGTCAGTTTTATATCCTTACCTCCTATCTACAGTGTGAGACTGGCTGAGACACTATGAGACCGGATGAAACACTGTGAGACCGGCTGAGACACTGTGAGATCAGTTGAGACATGGTGCGAATGTCTGAGACACAGTGTGACCGGTTGTGATGCTGTGAGACTGGCTGAGATGCTGTGAGACCGGATGAGATGCTGTGAGACAGGCTGAGATGCTGTGAGACTGGCTGAGACACTGTGAGACCGGAGTAGATGCTGTGAGACTGGCTGAGATACTGTGAGACTGGCTGAGACATGGTGCGACTAGCTGAGACACAGTGAGACCAGCTGTGATACTGTGAGACCAGCTGAGATGGTGTGAGACTGGCTGAGATGCTGTGAGACTGGCTGAGATGCTGTGAGACCAGATGAGATGCTGTGAGACTGGCTAAGATGCTGTGAAACTGGCTGAGATGCTGTGAGACTGGCTGAGACACTGTGAGACCGGATGAGACGCTGTGAGACTGGCTGAGATACTGAGAGACTGGCTGAGACATGGTGTGACTGGCTGAGACATGGTGCGACTGGCTGAGACACAGTGAGACTGGCTGTGATGCTGTGAGACTGGCTGAGATGCTGTGAGACTGGCTGAGATGCTGTGAGACTGGCTGAGATGCTGTGAGACCGGATGAGACACTGTGAGATTGGCTGAGATGCTGTGAGACAAGCTGAGATGCTGTGAGACTGGCTGAGATACTGGGAGACTGGCTGAGACATGGTGCAACTGGCTGAGACACAGTGAGACCGGCTGAGACACTGTGAGTCATGCTGAGATACTATGAGACTGGTTGAGATGCTGTGAGGCTGGTTGAGATGCTGTGAGTCTGACTGAGATGCTGTGATACCGGCTGAGAAGATATGAGACCGGCTAAGATGCTGTGAGACTGGCTGAGATGCTGTGAGACCGGCTGAGATGCTGTGAGACTGACTGAGATGCTGTGATACCGGCTGAGAAGATGTGAGACCGGCTGAGATGCTGTGAGAGGGGATGAGATGCTGTGAGACTAATTGAGATGCTGTGAGACCAGCTGAGAAGCTATGAGACTGGCTGAGATGCTGTGAGACCAGCTTCGACATGGTGAGACCGACTGAGAAGCTGTGAGACCAGATGAAACACTGTGTGACTGGTTGAGATGCTGTGAGACCGGCTGAGATGCTGTGAAACTGACTCAGATGTTGTGAGACTGGCTGAGATGCTGTGAGAACAGATTGGACATGGTGAGACTGGCTGAGATGCTGTGATACTTGCTGAGATTCTGTGAGACCAGCTGAAACATTGTGAGACTGGTTGAGATGCTGTGAGACTAATTGATATGCTGTGAGACCAGCTGAGATGCTATGAGACTGGCTGAGATGCTGTGAGACCAGACTGGACATGGTGAGACCGGATGAGAAGCTGTGAGATCAGCTGAAACAGTGTGTGACTGGCTGAGATGCTGTGAGACCGGCTGAGATGCTGTGAGACTGGCTCAGATGTTGTGAGACTGGATGAGATGCTGTGAGACCAGCTTGGACATGGTGAGACTGGCTGAGATGCTGTGATACTTGCTGAGATTCTGTGAGACCAGCTGAAACACTGTGAGACTGGTTGAGGTGCTATGAGACTGACTGAGATGCTGTGAGACCAGCTTGGACATGGTGAGACCGGCTGAGATGCTGTGAGACAAGTTGAAACACTGTGTGACGGGCTGAGATGCTGTGAGACCATCTGAGATGGTGTGAGACAAGGTAAAACTCTGTGTGACCGGCTGAGATGCTACGAGACTGTCTGAGACACTGTGAGACCATCTGAAATGCTGTGAGACTGGCTCATATGCTGTGAGACTGGCTGAGATGCTGCTGAGATGCTGCGAGACCAACTTGGACATGGATAGACCGGCTGAGATGCTGTGAGACCAGTTGAAACACTGTGTAACTGGCTGAGATTCTGTGAGACTGGCTGAGATGCTGTGAGACCAGCTGAGATGCTGTGAGACTGACTGAGATGCTGTGATACCAGCGGAGAAGATGAGAGACCGGCTAAGATGCTGTGAGACTAACTGAGATGCTTTGAGACCAGCTGAGAAGCTATGAGACTGTCTGAGATGCTTTGAGACCAGCTTGGACATGGTGAGACTGGCTGAGGTGCTGTGAGACCAGCTTGGACATTGTGAGACCGGCTGAGAGGCTGTGAGACCAGCTGAAACACTATGTGACAGGTTGAGATGCTGTGAGACCGGCTGAGATGCTGTGAGACCAGCTTGGACATGGTGAGACTGGCTGAGATGCTGTGAGACCAGCTTGGACATGGTAAGACCGGCTGAGAAGCTGTGAGACCAGCTGAAACACTGTGTGACTGGTTGAGATGCTGTGAGACCGGCTGAGATGCTGTGAGACTGACTCAGATGTTGTGAGATTGGCTGAGATGCTGTGAGACCAACTTGGACATGTTGAGACTGGCTGAGATGCTGTGATACTTGCTGAGACTCTGTGAGACCAGCTGAAACACTGTGAGACTGGTTGAGATGCTATGAGACTGACTGAAATGCTGTGAGACCAGCTGAGACACAGTGAGACTGACTGAGATGCTGTGAGACCAGCTTGGACATGGTGAGACCCGCTGAGATGCTGTGAGACCAGCTTGGACATGGTAAGACCGGCCGAGAAGCTGTGAGACCAGCTGAAACACTGTGTGACTGGTTGAGATGCTATGAGACTGACTGAAATGCTGTGAGACAAGCTGAGATACAGTGAGACCAACTGAGATGCTGTGAGACCAGCTTGGACATGGTGAGACCAGCTGAGATGCTGTGAGACTGACTGAGATGCTGTGATACCAGTTGAGAAGATGTGAGACCGGCTAAGATGGTGTGAGACTGGCTGATATGGTGTGAGACCTGATAAAACACTGTGTGACTGGCTGAGACGCTGTAAGTCTGGCTGAAGATGCTGTGAGAGGGGATGAGATGCTGTGAGACTAACTGAGATGTTTTGACACCAGCTGAGAAGCTCTGAGACTGTCTGAGATGCTTTGAGACCAGCTTGGACATGGTGAGACCGGATGAGGTGCTGTGAGACCAGCTTGGACATTGTGAGACCGGCTGAGAGGCTGTGAGACCAGCTTGGACATGGTGATACCGGCTGAGAAGCTGTAAGACCAGCTGAAACACTGTGTGACAGGTTGAGATGCTGTGAGACTGACTGAGATACTGTGAGACCAGCTTGGACATGGTGAGACTGGCAGAGATGCTGTGAGACCAGCTTGGACATGGTAAGACCGGCTGAGTAGCTGTGAGACCAGCTGAAACACTGTGTGACTGGTTGAGATGCTGTGAGACCGGCTGAGATGCTGTGAGACCAGCTTGGACATGGTGAGACTGGCTGAGATGCTGTGAGACCAGCTGAGATGCTGTGAGACCGGCTGAGATGGTGTGAGACCAGATAAAACACTGTGTGAATGGCTGAGACGCTGTGAGACTGGATGAGATGCTGTGAGACCGGCTTGGACATTGTGAGACCGGCTGAGAGGCTGTGAGACCAGCTGAAACACTATGTGACAGGTTGAGATGCTGTGAGACCGGCTGAGATGCTGTGAGACCAGCTTGGACATGGTGAGACTGGCTGAGATGCTGTGAGACCAGCTTGGACATGGTAAGACCGGCTGAGAAGCTGTGAGACCAGCTGAAACACTGTGTGGCTGGTTGAGATGCTGTGAGACTGGCTGAGATGCTGTGAGACTGACTCAGATGTTGTGAGATTGGCTGAGATGCTGTGAGACCAACTTGGACATGTTGAGACTGACTGAGATGCTGTGATACTTGCTGAGACTCTGTGAGACCAGCTGAAACACTGTGAGACTGGTTGAGATGCTATGAGACTGACTGAAATGCTGTGAGACCAGCTGAGACACAGTGAGACTGACTGAGATGCTGTGAGACCAGCTTGGACATGGTGAGACCGGCTGAGATGCTGTGAGACCAGCTTGGACATGGTAAGACCGGCCGAGAAGCTGTGAGACCAGCTGAAACACTGTGTGACTGGTTGAGATGCTATGAGACTGACTGAAATGCTGTGAGACAAGCTGAGATACAGTGAGACCAACTGAGATGCTGTGAGACCAGCTTGGACATGGTGAGACCGGCTGAGATGCTGTGAGACTGACTGAGATGCTGTGATACCAGTTGAGAAGATGTGAGACCGGCTAAGATGGTGTGAGACTGGCTGATATGGTGTGAGACCTGATAAAACACTGTGTGACTGGCTGAGACGCTGTAAGTCTGGCTGAGATGCTGTGAGAGGGGATGAGATGCTGTGAGACTAACTGAGATGTTTTGACACCAGCTGAGAAGCTCTGAGACTGTCTGAGATGCTTTGAGACCAGCTTGGACATGGTGAGACCGGATGAGGTGCTGTGAGACCAGCTTGGACATTGTGAGACCGGCTGAGAGGCTGTGAGACCAGCTTGGACATGGTGATACCGGCTGAGAAGCTGTAAGACCAGCTGAAACACTGTGTGACAGGTTGAGATGCTGTGAGACTGGCTGAGATACTGTGAGACCAGCTTGGACATGGTGAGACTGGCAGAGATGCTGTGAGACCAGCTTGGACATGGTAAGACCGGCTGAGTAGCTGTGAGACCAGCTGAAACACTGTGTGACTGGTTGAGATGCTGTGAGACCGGCTGAGATGCTGTGAGACCAGCTTGGACATGGTGAGACTGGCTGAGATGCTGTGAGACCAGCTGAGATGCTGTGAGACCGGCTGAGATGGTGTGAGACCAGATAAAACACTGTGTGAATGGCTGAGACGCTGTGAGACTGGATGAGATGCTGTGAGACCGGCTGAGAAGCTGTGAGACTGGTTGAGATGCTGTGAGAGGGGTTGAGAGGCTGTGAGACCAGCTTGGACATGGTGATACCGGCTGAGAAGCTGTGAGACCAGCTGAAACACTGTTGAGATGCTGTGAGACTGGCTGAGATACTGTGAGACCAGCTTGGACATGGTGAGACTGGACTGGCTGAGATGCTGTGAGACCCACTGAGATGCTGTGAGACTGGCTGAGATGCTGTGAGAGGGGATGAGATGCTATGAGACTGACTGAGATGATGTGAGACCAGCTGAGAAGCTGTGTGACTGGCTGAGATGCTGTGATACCGGCTGAGATGCTGTGATACCGGCTGAGATGCTGTGATACCGGCTGAGATGCTGTGAGACCGGCTGAGATGCTGTGAGACCATCTGAGATGGTGTGAGACCATGTAAAACTCTGTGTGACTGGCTGAGACACTATGAGACTGTCTGAGACACTGTGAGACCATCTGAGATGCTGTGCAGGACGATGAGATGCTGTGAGACCAGCTTGGACATGGTGAGACCGGCTGAGACGGTGTGAGACCAGGTAAAACACTGTGTGACCGGCTAAGATGCTGTGAGACTGTCTGAGACACTGTGAGACCGACTGAAATGCTGTGAGACCAGCTGAGACACAGTGAGACCGACTGAGATGCTGTGAGACCAGCTTGGACATGGTGGGACCGGCTAAGATATTGTGGGACTGGCTGAGACACTGTGAGACCAGCTGAGATGCTGTGAGACCGGCTGTCTTCCTCCAGTATTTCTGTTATTTACTCAATCACTGATTTTCGTTTTTAACTTTTTCCACCAAGATGACGTGAGTTGAGAACTAAAGCACATGGGTTAGGGTGAAAAGTGCAACGTTTAAAGGGAAATTCATCACTCAAAGGGTTGTGAAAGCGTGGCACAAGCTGCCACTGTGGGTGGATGTGGGTTCAATTTTGACATTTGTGAGAAGACTGGACAGGGACATGGATGGAATGGTATGGAGGGATATGGTCTAGATGCAAATTGATGGGACGAGGCAGAATAAATATTTCAGCATGGATTAAATGGGTGAAGAGCCAGGTTCTATGGCTTTACAATTAACCATAATGAGCAATGTCCATTTTTTTCTAATCTAGTTCCTGCAAACCTCTGAACATGCTCTCTTCTCCTGCTCCGTTGTGGATGTCTTCACTCAACTCAATCAAAGTTTTGAAATTATCAAAAAGTTAGAATGTCCTAATCCTGAGGCACTGGCACATTTAATGAGAAGATTTGCTAAGGTACATTCATTAACAATCTTGAAATGATTAAAAGTATCAACTGTATTAAATATCATTTTAGTTCTGACAACTGGATGGTGGAGTTGTCACCCTGGTTCTCATTGCTTTGCATTAACACATATCTGGAGAAATCTTTTGCTATGAAGTTTAATAGAAATTATTCCATCAGACAGACGTAGCATGGATTCAGAAAGGAAAGATCATGTTTCACTTATCTGTGACAGTCCTTTGAAAATATAACAAGCGCAGTGGAGGGCAGGAATCAGGTGGATATGGTATTCTTGGATTTCCAGAAGCCACAAAAGGTGCAAAAAAAAATGATACACTATGTTTCAGGATAATTTATTAGCATGGCTAGAGGAGTGATTAACCAATGGAAGGCGGAGTTGGACTAAATGGGTATTATCTGGTTGGCAGTCAGTGGTGAACAACATGGTAGAGGGATCGGCGCTAGGCCCACAACTGTTCATGGCATGTTTAAATGATTTGGAAGAGGGAACTGAGTGTGGTGCATCTAAGTTTGCTGATGACACTAAACTGAGTGGTAAAGCAAATTGTGCAGATGATCCAGAGAATCTATAGAGAGGCATTCGGCCCTTTCATGCCAGGCCTCCACGTGGAGGCTGGCTACAAGCATGGAGGGAAAACATAAAACTGTCCTTTCATGGAGGCTGCTCCTGCATCGCATTCATATTAAGAGGCGCCTCGTAGCTCCCTCTGGAGCCGATGGAGGTGGGGAAACTGGTGCTGTAGCGCCTCCGTCATAAATACACGGCAGTGCAATGGCCATCTTCCCTACCCATAATCCCTCCCAAGCAGCTGGAATCACTCTGTGTTTCCCAGAACAGTTCCAGCTGTGTGGGGGATTATGGGTAGGGAAGATGGCCATTGTTTTGCCAGATTTTGATCCACAGAGAGCGGCCCCGAAGGCCGAAGTGGCCCGGTGAGGTGCTGGAGTGGCCAGTGAAGCTGTCACAGCCCGCACCGGCCACCCACTTATGGTCCCTGCCCTGATGGCTCCCATTTGCCACCCTACTTGACAGCCCCCGCTGCCCTGATAGCCCCCGCTGACCGCCCTTGCCTTGAGGGTGTCATGGAAGAAGAGAGATGAGTGGGAAGATGGGTCACGGGCTGATGGCATCATCAGTCTGCCCTTAACCAGCTGCTTTCAGTGGCTGTACATTCAAGTCAGGCAGAGGAGCGCAGCACTCCAACAATTATCCTTCTCCGAGAGGAATTGCAACTCAGTCCCTTGAAGCCAGCTACAGCACATTCAAGAAGGTAAGTCTATCGATATAAGGGCAGAGAATCTCCGCCTTTACAGTTGGGCTTTTTCTTTGCATAAAAGGTTAAGTGAGCAAGGGTCTGGAAGATTGAGTAGAATGTTGGTAAATGTGAGGTCATCCACCTTGGAAGGAAAAGTAGTAAATCAGATTGCTATTTAAATGGTGAAAAATTGGAACATGCAATTGTGCCGAGGGACTTGGGAGTGTTTGTGCGTGAATCTCAAAATGTTAGTGTGCAACAGGTAAGCAAGAAGGCAAATGGAATCTCCATTTCAGGTGGAATTTGAATTTCAGAGTCGGGACATTCGGCTGCAACTGTACAAGGTCCTGGTGAGGCCAAAACTGGAGAACTGCATGCAGTTCTGGGCTCCTTACTTGAGAAAGAATGTACTGGTTTTGGAGGCAGTGCAGAGGATGTTCACCAGGTTGATTTAAAGGTGAAGGCCTGACCTAATGAGGAACAATTGAGTATTCTCATACTAAATTCACTGGAGATTAGAAGAATGAGGGGGGATGTCATAGAGACATTAATTCAAGATGTAGATGAGGAGGAACTGCTTCTCCCAGAGAGGGGTGGATCTTTGGAATTCGCCCAGTGTAGAAACAGCCTCATTAATTGTCTTTTCCATAGATGATCGGCCAATCATTGCTAATTAGAGAGTGTTAGTTGCATTCAGAGAGGAAGTAATAGTGGGCTCAACTACTGCAGCAGTGTGGGTAAAGATCAGAAATACTACAGACTTCCCAACAGGCACCAGGAGGCGAAGGAGCAGATGTGTAGACATATTCTGGGAAGTTGCAATGCAACATTATGGGAGACCTTTCCCAATATTGCTGGGAAGTCAGTGGACCAGCTGAACTGATGGCAGGGTGGAAGGTGACACCGATGATAATATTGATGAGCTCATCATGGGTGTGGTGGAGAAAGAATTGGCAACATTGGATGTAAGGATATCTGTCAATCGCAAGCAGCATATTTTTAGTTGGATGAGGATATCGTGTTCAGCACAGACATGTGGGCCAAAGGGCCTGTTCTGGTGCTGTACTGCTTTTGTTCTATGTTCCTTTATGGTGCACTTGAATCCATGATATATCTATCTTGACACAAATCTCAGTAACCATTGATGCGAACCATTTCTTTTTCATTGCAGACCATTAATAAAGTTCTCGTGCAATACGCTGCTATTATCTCAAAAGAATTCAGCTCTCACTGTTGCAAGGAAAAGCTGGTAGGTATTTACAGCCTGTGAATCTTGTGCTGTGGTCTCAGTGCTGATGTCGGGGGCTGCCTCAACAGCAGCGTGCTTTCATGGTTTGGCGGAGGCTGAAAGTGAATTACAAGTACAAGTCGTGTGGGGATATGAAGTGAGCAGCTCTACAGGAGCAGTTTCCTGTCAGATTATGTTGTGGGAAGCTCCCTGCGAGTTTCAATCCTTTTTCAAACTGAGATTGCCGAGATTATTCCATTTCTGTTTGTAATTAAGATTGGGTTGGGTGATTTAATTTGAAGATAGAGTCATTTAAGGTTGGTATAAAACTAAATATTATCACATTTTATATTAATAGGATGACATAATTAGCACAAAGATAATAAATACAATTGCAATCAAAAAACAGAATTCTTAATTAATGCAATCTTTTGGCTCTCCACTCATTTGCTACAAAGCCACTTCCTGTTCATTGGCAGGATAATTAGAAACAAGGTGGAAACTTTAGAACATAGGTGGTCATTTTTAAACTTAGATTTATTAGTTATTCATCTTGGGCTTCATTGCACAAATTAAGAACAGTGCATTGTTAGAAATCTGAAATAATGGGCAGTTTTATGTACTCACCAAATGTCAGAGCACAAAGAACAGATACAGTAAAACCCCTGGCATCCAGCACCCAGGTACATTACAGGACCAAGCCCATCGAGGTACACAACAGGATCAAGCCCACCCAGGTACACAACAGCACCAAGTCCACCCAGGTACACAACAGGACCAAACCCACCCAGGTACACAACAGGACCAAGCCCACCCAGGTACACAACAGGATCAAGCCCACCCAAGTACACAACAGGACCAAATTTTCCCAGATACACAAAAAGGCCAGGTACAGTAAAACCCCTGGCATCCCATACCCAGGTACATTGCAGGACCAAGCCCACTCAGGTACACAAAAGGACCAAGTCCACCCAGGTACACAACAGGATCAGCCACCAGCCCCCCCCCCCCCCATTCGGATACACAACAGGACCAAGCCCACCCAGGTACACAACAGAGATGAAAATCAATGTCAATTTCTCTCAGAACGTCCCCACAACACGAGATTCTCTCTTATTCTGCAGCATTTAGTGATGGCAGATCTGGGTTGAAGTTCGTCACATCATTCCAAAGTAAATAGCCTTGAGGAATTTAAGAGAGAAACATGTTAATGAGTAGCATTGATTTTGAACATCTATTTGTGTGTCACAGTTTGATAATTAGCACCCACAGCAGAGATCCCTCCTCCCTCTCGGGTCCCTTTTGTAATCAGATTATATCACAATTAGTATCAAACAGATTTTTAAAAAGATTTTCAAGCAACCCCCTTGCGTAACATAAATTAAAAACCGTTTGGCAGAATCCCGCAAGACATTTGGCATTTTCTTTCTGCAGCCTAGACTAGTATGTTTTAATGGTGCCGATGAAGTAACCATTACATGGGAGGGCTTCACGTCTGAATTTGTCACAGTTCTCACTTGGAAGCTAACATTTTTGTCTGTTTACCAATTAAAATATGCACAGTTTATTTTGTCCTTTATTGGCTTGATTTTTCCTTCAATCAAACCGAGTTCCACTTTTGCCATAACCTAATGATATCAACAAGACATCATTGAGGACAGGTTGCATTTTCCAATTTAATTTCTCAGAAACTCCATGGGCTTCATCAGGAATGTGCAAATTAAAGCTTTTTTTAAAAAGATGTATAAAATTGTCTATTAAAAAAAGAGTTATGTTATCAATGCGATAAGCATTTTGATAAATATAATGCTTTTAAAATAAGAAAACTAAAAGAAAAACTGCAGAGCAGGGAAAGAAGCAGTGGGCCATGGTGTTGGAGTTGGGAGATGTTGAGAGAGGAAGGTGTAGGGGGAGACTAAATGAAGGTTTTAGGAAGATTCTCTCTGCGGTGGGGGAAAAGAAAGACAGGTAAATAGATGAGTTCAGTCAGTGAATGAATGAGAAATTTTTGTCATCTTCTCATCAGTAATTCTCATTGGAGTTTACATCCTTCCTGATGCCAATTACTTACGGAGCTGCATGATGTGGTCAGTAATCAAGAGAAGGCCCATCCTGATGCACTACAAATCTTAGTCCTTAACCGGACATGTCTCAAGAAAACCCTGTCCACTACCACCAGCACGTAACCTGCTGTACCAGAGGTCCCAGCACCCTTGATCACTGCTACACTAAGGCCTAGTGTTTGTTTCCCGAGACCGAATTTTGGCAAGTCGGATTACCTATCTGGGTTCTTTTTGCCTGCATGCAGACAGAGCCTAAAAAGAGAAGTCCCAGAGATCAGAACAGCCAGAAGGTGGTGGTGGGGAGGTTGAAAAACGGTTACAAGACTGCCTCGAGTCAGTGGGCTGAGCGGTGTTAAAGAACTCAGCTGACGACCTGAATGATTACACCAGGGTCATTACAGACTTTTATCAAAACAGCTGTGGATGAGTGTGTCCCCACCAAATCATTCAGGGTTTTCCCTAACCAAAACTTCGGGATGAACCTGCTGAGAGCCAGATCACAGATATTTAAGTCCAGAGATCCAGATCAGTACAGCACGAGCAGGTACGAGCTACTAAAAGTATCTCCCAAGTGAAGTTGAGATTCTGGATGAAAATGGAAACAACAAAGGATACTTGACAGCTCTGGCAGGGTCGAAAGATATAACCTCCTACAAAACCAATCTAGTGCAGTAGGAGACTCCCAGATGAACTCAATGCCTTCTACACATGATTTGAGCACCAGAACAAGGCTGAGCCACTGTGCACCCCCTGATGATCCTCTCCTCTCTGTATCTGAGGATGACATGTGGCTTCAGCAGAGTGAATCCAAGGAAAACATCCACTCCGGATGGAGTACCTGGTCGAGAACTGAAAACCTGTGCTGATCAACTAGCCAATGTGTTCACAGATATCTTGAGTCCACTCCAGTAGTAGCCACCTGTTCCAAACAGGCCTTAATTGTACCAGTACTCAAGAAGGATATGATAACCTGCTAAATAACTATTGACCAGTGGCACTTACATCCATAGTAATGAAGTGTTTCGAGAAGCTGGTGTCGAAGAACATCAGCCCCTATCTGAGCGGTGACATGGATCCCTTCCAATTCACATACTGTAGCAACAGGTCTATGGCAGATTCCATCTCGCTGGCTCTACACAAAGTCCTGAAACACGTGAACAATAAAGATGCATTCATCAGGATGTTTTTTATCAACTATAGTTTTAACACCATCATCCCCTCAAAACTAATCAGCAAGACCTGGAACTCAACACCCCACTGTGTAATTGGATCCTGGATTCCCTCACCTCTAGACCACAATCACTGGAAATTGGCAAGAACATCTCCTCCACAATTTCCATCAGTACCGGAACACCACAGGGCTGTGTCCTTAGCCCCCTGCTCTACTCACTTTACACCTACAACTGTGTGGCTCGGTACGACAATAACATCCTGATAGTGGGTTGTATAAAGAACGGTGATGAGACAGCATGCAGGAGGGAGATTTAAAAGTTGGCTGAATGGTGTACTAACAACAACCTTGCACTCAATGTCACCAAAACCAAGAGCAGATGGTGGACTTCAAGAAGGGAAAACCAGAGGTGTATGATCCAGTGATCATTGGGGGATCAGAGGTGGAGAGGATGAGCACATTTAAATTCCTGGGAGTCACTATTTAGGAGGATCTTCCCTGGACCCAACACGTGACTGTTATCATGAAGAAAACATGTCAGCACCTCTACTTTATCAGGAATTTGTAGAGGTTTAATAGGACACAGAAAACCTTGACAAACTTCTACAGATGTGTAGTGGAAAGTGTGCTGACCGGCTGAATCACTGCCTGGTTTGGGGGCACCAATGCCCTTGAACATAAAACCCTGCAATAGGTAGTGGACACAGCCCTGTCTTCTTCTTTGGCTTGGCTTCGCGGACGAAGATTTATGGAGGGGGGTAAAAAGTCCACGTCAGCTGCAGGCTCGTTTGTGGCTGACAAGTCCGATGCGGGACAGGCAGACACGATTGCAGCGGTTGCAGGGGAAAATTGGTTGGTTGGGGTTGGGTGTTGGGTTTTTCCTCCTTTGCCTTTTGTCAGTGAGGTGGGCTCTGCAGTCTTCTTCAAAGGAGGTTGCTGCCCGCCAAACTGTGAGGCGCCAAGATGCACGGTTTGAGGCGTTATCAGCCCACTGGCGGTGGTCAATGTGGCAGGCACCAAGAGATTTCTTTAGGCAGTCCTTGTACCTTTTCTTTGGTGCACCTCTGTCACGGTGGCCAGTGGAGAGCTCGCCATATAACACGATCTTGGGAAGGCGATGGTCCTCCATTCTGGAGACGTGACCCATCCAGCGCAGCTGGATCTTCAGCAGCGTGGACTCGATGCTGTCGACCTCTGCCATCTCGAGTAATTCGACGTTAGGGATGTAAGCGCTCCAATGGATGTTGAGGATGGAGCGGAGACAACGCTGGTGGAAGCGTTCTAGGAGCTGTAGGTGGTGCCGGTAGAGGACCCAGCCCTGTACATCACAGTCAAAGCCCTCCCATCAACTAATCACACCACCCAGACATGCTCTGTTCTCGCTGCTACCATCGGAAAGAGGTTGAGGTGCCACAAGACTCGCCCCACCAGGTTCATGAATAGCTGCTACCCCTCCACTGTCAGACTCCTCAACAACAAACTCAATTGGTGACCCATTTAAGGACTCTTACTTTGCAGTTTATTTATTATTGAATATTTGTTTCCTGGATTGCGGTTTGTTTACACTTCCTTCTTGTTTACATTTCTCTCGTTTCCATATGTATCTTTTCTTGAGGGCAGTTTTATTTCTGCCATGTCAGTAAGTGGTCATTCTCCCTCGCCCGCAGACAAAAGAATCTCAGTATGTGATGTTGTGTATGTACTCTGACAATAAATCTGAACTTTGAAGAGTGGAGTGTTAAAAGATTCAAGGTCTTTTTTGTCTCAGCTTCCCAGGTACATCAAACACACAATGCAAATGAAGTACATTGAGCACATTGGTAAACAAGAAGTGTGCTAATGTTAGAAAATGGAAGTAACACACACTGGAGCAACTCAACTGGTCAGGCAGCATCCATACAAGGCAAAAGACCTCTTTTCTTTTCCATGGAGGTGTCTGACCTGCTGAGTTTCTCCAGCACTTTATGTTTGTTGCATGATGAACACAAGAGATAAAAAATCAAATAATTAATATAAAAGAAAGGAAAAGGAAGAAAGAGAAAGGGACAAGCCATAGACCCAAGTCAGAGGATGCAAAACTGACAAGGGTGAAAAGTAGAATGACAAAATTTGCATGCATGTAAAATACTTTGGTATCAACATGCATTTCCATTGCAGGCTGCAGCCGTACTGGGGTTCCCACCATTACATTGGGACATTACCTCTTGCACCAGGTTAATCCTGGTGTGGGATCTCAAACTCCATTCACATCCACAGGCATTGAAGGACAGCAGGTTTGGAGGCAGAGAGAAAGGAGACCCACTTGTTTGCATTCTTTCACTTTGCTGTAATTTTGTCATCTATTTCCAAGAGTTTGGTTATTTTTCTATTTTTAATAATATGATCTATAAATGGTAATACAGCTGGTGGAGCTGCTGTGTGGAGTTAGTTGTTCTGCCTGAGACCTCGTGGTGCTCCCACTTCCTCCCACATCCCAGGAACATGGGATTTGGCAGTAATCAGGCTCGGGTTGGATTTCAGTGCTCATCGAGCACCATCCATTCGGAACAGCACTCTTTTCCAAGCAGTTTGATGTCGTCGTCTTGGCATAGCTTTGAACGTTAGTTCAGTGCCAAGAGCAGTGAATGTTTTCCAATAGCAAAGGGATTGAACAGAGCAATGAAGCAATTTTTGACATCTGAATTAGTGGTAGATTTTGTAATTATTTCTTGCAACCATCAAATCATTTATTTACAATCAATATTTGGGATAGGGTGTGAATAAAAGTCTTTTGCCCTTTCAACCATTTCCTTGAAACTATGAATGATACTTTGAAATACTGATGATTAAGAAGATCAAAGTTAGACTCCAAAGTGAGAACAATTTAACTTCTTATTTAAATTGGTCAGAAGAGAACTTGCTTTTATTTGATGGCCAATTTTTGGTTTTGGTGATTTATATTTTATTTAGAAACAGAATTTTCTGGAGATGAAACAGGCCCTTCCGCCAACAATGCTGTGATGACCATTGTAAACCTACTCCACAACAATCTAATTGTTTGCCTCACATCCATGTGCCTATCAAAGAGTCTCTGGAATGTCCCAAGTGTACGAGCTTCCACCACCATCCCTACCACTCACTACTCCCTGTGTCCCCTAAACTTTCCTCCATTCTACTTAAACAGATGTGTTTGCTGTCCACCCTCAAACTCTTTTGTACCTCTAAAGTCACCTCTCATCCTTTATCACAACAAAAGAGAAAAGCTCGCCTTGCTTCATAAGACAGTCTCTTCAATCCAGGCAACATCCTGGTAAATATTCTCTGTACCCTCTCTAAAGCATCTACATCTTTCCAATCCTTAGCAACTAGAACTGAATGCTATATTCCAAGTGTCGTCTAACCAGAGTTTTATAGATCTACAACATTACCTCACAGCTCTTGAACTTAATCCCCTGCTAATGAAGGTCAACACACCATATGCTTTCTTAACCATCCTATCAACTTGTGTGGCAACCTCAAGGAATCTATAGACCTGGACCCCAAAATCCCTTTGTTCCTCCACACTGCTCATCCTGCCACCTTCAATTTTAACCTTCCAAAGTGAATCACTTCACATAACCGGATTGAATTCAGTTGCCACTTCTGACAACTGACCCACTCCTCCACTTCTAGAAAATTGGGATATATCCTATCTTGTCCCAGCGATGTATCCAGCACTTCCTCTTTCTTAACCCTGACATTCCCCAGCACATTAGCCTGTTCTGCACTGACCTCGCATTCACCAATATCTCTCTCCTTACTGAACACTGAAGCAAAGTATTGATTTTTGACCTCCTCTATCTCCTCTGCCTCCAGGCAAATGTTCCCACCTTTATCCCATCATCCCTAACCTCGCTCTAATTATCCTTCTGTTCTTCACACATGTAGAATGCCTTAGTGTTTTATTTAATCCTACTTGCCAAGACCTTCTCATGGCCCCTTGTAGCTCTCTCTTCTAGGCCTTTTTTAAGTTCCTTTCTAGCTACCATATAATTTTCATAAGGCCTTCCTAATTTTACTTCCTAAACCTTATTTATGCTTCCTCTGGACTCACCTCGCTTGTCAACCATGGCTCCTTTACCGTGCCTGATTTTTCCTGTCTCAGTGGGACAAACTGTAGTACAATTAGCATAGTGGTTAGTGCAACATTAGTGGCTGGGACTGGGGTTTGAATCCCACACGGTCTTTAAGGAGTTTGTATGTTCTCCCCACGTCTGCGTGGGTCTCCGTGTGTTCTGGTTTCCTCCCACCTTTTAAATCATAGTGGGGGGGGGTGTGTAGGTTACTTGGGTGCAATTGGATGACTTAGGTTCATATCAAATTAAATCTTTCACCCTCACCTTAAACATCTGCCCTCTCGTTTTAGATTCCACTGCCTTGTGAAAAAAGACTGTGACCATTCACCGTAACAATGGTGCTCATGATGTTATAACCCTCTATTGGGTCATGCCTTAGCCTCCCACTCTCCAGGGAGAACAGCCCTAACCTATCCAATGCCTTTAAGTGTTGGCAACATCCCTTCTCCTTTCCCCTTCCTCCTTCCTTTCCCCTCCCCTCCCCCTCCTTCTCTATGGCCCTTCGTTTTTTTATTTAGGTGCTACCTGTTTTACCACATTCCTGATGAAGAGCTCAGGCCTGAAACACAACTACCTTCTACTTTCCCAGAGAGTAGTGAATGTTTGGAATTCTCTAACCAGGGAAGTGGTTGAGGCTGCCTCATTAAACATATTTAAAATTCAGTTAGATAAATTTTTACATGATAGAGGAATTAGGGGATATGGGGAGAAGGCAGGTAGGTGGAGTTAGGTCATAAATTAGATCAGCCATGATCGTATTGAATGGTGGAGCAGGCTCGATGGGCCATTTTTGGCCTACTCCTGTTCCTACTTCCTATGTTCCTACTTCCTGTGATGCTGAATTTCTCCAGCACATTTGTGAACTGCATCTCCAAAGAATAATTAAATAAAATTGTGATTGCAACCATATTGAAAAATAGATTATCAGATGAATCTTTTCTTTAAATATTTTAGTTATTAGAAAACAAAGTAATAACTACAACTACAGAGTTGAAATTAACAAATTATCAACAGGAAATTGACATGGTTACATAGAAAAAAACTACAAGATCTATAAAAATTCCTACAAACTTAACCACCCCACCCCTCCCCTTAACCTAAATCTACCCCTTACTCCCCATTAAAAAAAGAGATAAGGAGAACAACTTCAATCATTCATTTAGTAGATTATCAGATGAATCTTAATGTCATCTTTACAGTGGAGGTTTATTTTAAACAAGGTGTTGCATTGTAAGGATTTCAGAGATTTCATGTTTATGATAATAAACTCAATTTCATCATTCTTGTGGTTCACTGTGCCGGTTCTGTATCTGCCAGATTGTCCCTGGTCATGGGGGGACAGGGAGGGGGGGTTGGATGTTCCGCCAGTGTTCCAGTCAAACATTTCCCTCAGTTGCACACTTACTGTACATGGAAACAGTGGGGTTAACAGAAAGCTACTCTCATCTTCTTGAATGATTTGTCTCATTCTGTGTTGTCTTTGGGTTGACATGGCCAGGCACTTCAAATGATTGATTGATTACACTTCTTGCAGCCTTGCATCCTGATGAACAACATCCAACAACTGCGGGTCCAGCTGGAGAAGATGTTTGAGTCGATGGGTGGTAAAGAGGTGAGTGCCTGTAAAAACCCAGAGGCAAACATTCAATTGGATGCAAATGTCACACTTAATGATGTGTGTTACTCTATTGGCTAATACTAATCATTAATTTTACTTCACAATTTTTGCACCCTCTTGAAGGTCAGTTTTCAACATTTGTTTGATGCAGAATACTGTTTAAGTACTATTTACTCTCGGAGGTAGCATTTATGTCCTCATGAATAGCTATATTTGCAATGGTGAAAAGTCAACTTCTCTAAATGTTCAGCACAGTTAGCTGCATGTTTTGTGTATTGTCATTTGTTTCGCCTTTCTTTAAAATGTTTATTCTGCATTCAATTGTGTTGCAGGAGGAAAGTGAAAATTCCTTTTGTAAGGTCTGTTTGTTCAAGGATTCAAGGCTTATCAAAAACAAGACTTTTCCTGAGCTTAAAAAAAATGCAAAGCAAAGCAACCCTGTTTTAGACAGATGTGTTTTGCAATAAGATTTAATGCCTGCAGAAAATAAACAATGACTCAAGGTGTTCATTATAATTATGGCTACCAATTACATTGACAATTTGCAACCATTGCTTGAAATCTAATGTACAAGCAGTGACTGGGATGGAAATTCTTTGTCACCCTATTCTGACAGGCACCTGATACAGGGGATCATTTACAATGGGTTCACTGCATTAGGAATGCAACTGCCACAAATTGTGTATCTTTCAGGGAAGAGACTGTTTAATTATTTAATAGAAAAATAAAATTGGGAATTGCAGTTTTGAGAGCAGCATTTTCACAGACCAAGCTTTGGGCTCAGTGAAACAAAACCAAGTGCTGTCTTGGTGTGATTCCATTTCTATCAGAATTTATTGTCGAGAACAAGTCACAAAATTCAGTGTGTTGCGATAGCGTCATAAGTGCAAACATACAGATTATGAACCATCTTACAACAATAATATAAAAAAATAGTGCACGAAAAATAAGGCAGTGTCTTTGGTTCATTGATTATTCAGGAATCTGATGGCAGCGGAGAAGAAGTTGTCCTTGTGCCGCTGAGTGCTCGTCTTTAGGCTCCTGTACCTTTTCCCAATGGTAGCAGTGAAACATGCACACTTTCAAAAAACTATAAGCAAGATCATACTTCTACAAATTCAGACAAATTGATCACAATTTGTGTTTTCATTTTATTAAAAGGAAACAAAATGAACTTATTGCAGCCTAATCTTCAGTACACCTTGTAATCATAATTATTTGATACTAGAACCTCTACTCACCCTCATCTTCCTTCCTCCAGTACTCCATCCCTTCCCTTCCATCTGCCTCTTTCTCTGCCCTCTGCCCCTTACCCTATCACTTCTTACCTCCATTCTTTTCTTTCCCCCCCCCACCTGTGTTCACCTATCATGTGCCAACCTGAACCCCCTTTCACCCCTCCCCCTTCCACCCCTCACCATGCTGTTTATTTCCTGATGAGGGGCACAGGCCTGACGGCTGCCTGCTGAGTTTTTTCAATGCGTTGTGCGCTGCTGCAGTTTGCCAGTATTTGCAAACTTCTTGTTTACCCTGTCTTTTTTTTTGCAAGAGTACATTATAGAATTAAATCTTGGTGTTAGATGTCATTTAGAGCCTTGGTATTTAGTACATGTTTGGCGAGGCTAGTCCACCACTCATTTTGGATCTCCCGGAGTTTGCTCTGAAGATGGCTGCATGCGCGACGGAAAACTCGTTTCTTCTCTGGCCAGGACGGCTTTGCAAGGTGAGCCTGGTAGGCAGCTCGCTTCTTTGCCAGCAGCTCCTGGATTTCCTGGTTGTTTTCGTCGAACCAGCAGCTCCTGGATTTCCTGGTTGTTTTCGTCGAACCAGAGCCATGACAATTCTCACTGGCTCTAATAATTTGTCATTTCTTTCCTTGCAAAGTCTTCTCATTTTCAGTGTGTTTCGGGTCATGCTCTAGCTGTGTAATCATTGTTCATGTTTACTTTTTCAATTAATTCAAAGAGTTTGCAAGCAAAAATGTTCCAGCCATTGGGAAAGATACCTCAGTCACGTTTCATGATTCGTACCGTCCCAACAATCCAGCAATGGCAAATGGAATGCAGTATGATGTTCAGAGTAGGGACTCGGTGACACGCATGTTGGGGTTTGAGAATGGCTGCGTCCTCTAGGGATTAAGATGATTGTGTCCTCTGGGGATTGAGAATGGCTGCGGCCTCTGGGGATTGAGAAAGACTGCGGCCTCTGGGGATTGAGAATGGCTGCGGCCTCTGGGGATTGAGAACGGCTGCGACCTCTGGGGATTGAGAATGGCTGCGGCCTCTGGGGATTGAGAATGGCTGCGGCCTCTGGGGATTGAGAACGGCTGCGACCTCTGGGGATTGAGAATGGCTGCGGCCTCTGGGGATTGAGAATGGCTGCGGCCTCTGGGGATTGAGAATGGCTGCGGCCTCTGGGGATTGAGAATGGCTGCGGCCTCTGGGGATTGAGAATGGCTGCGGCCTCTGGGGATTGAGAATGGCTGCGGCCTCTGGGGATTGTCTTGGTGCTGGCATTTGTTTATTGTCACATTTTAGCTCATATAATAAAAAAGGGCTTTTGCATGTAGTCTAGCAAGTAAACTCTAACATTCATGCAGCCATACCAAGTGACAGGGCAAGAGCACAGTTACAGAACATAGGGTAACACTGAAAAATTACCAGATAATAAGGACAGCATTGTTGAGGTGGTTTGTTCATAAGCCTGACGCTACAGGAAGAAACTCTAAGCCTTTTGGTGTGCACTTCCATCTTCTCAAACCTCTCCAAAAGGAGGAGGGAGAATAGAGTATGTAGAGTGTGATGTGTCCAGGCCAGTTCCCGTCCCACACTGTGATGCATCTAGCAAGTCTGTTCTTGATGGTGCCTAAGTAGATGTTGTTGAGGGAAAGAGGGAACATGCTGAACCCCATCAGTCTTCTCACAAAGTAGAAGTGGTGGTATGCCATTTTGAACTTCAGGTCAATGTGGGTGGTCCAGGTCAGGTCATTGGAAATGTTTACTCCCATCAGCCTGAAGCTGTCTACTGTCTTTCCTTCAGTGCTATTGATGATGGACCGTGCTGAAGTCTCCACACCATCCCCTGAAGTCCCTGATCCTCTCCTTGCTGTTGATGATGTTGAGAGAGGGGTTGTTATCTTGGCACCATGCCACTCAACATTCCATCTCCTTCCAGTGTCCCAGGTCGTCGTTGTTTGATTCTCCGTCTCCATGCCACTTCAATCTTTAACTTGAACCTTTCTTCAGTTTATTTCACCACGATCCCCACATTTCCCTCATAAATCTACTTTCTGTTGTATTTTAAAGTTTTCCTGCTGCTGATCAAACTTTTTGACTGCCCTTTTATTTAATTTGTTAATTTAATTTCTAACCCAACTGTTATTCAACAGCTTTTTCGTTATCTTTGTGTAACTAACTCGACCTTCGTTGTTTTCCTACTGAGAGGCATACAATTATTCAACAGAAAACTGCTCCAGAGAAATGTTGATAAACTGGAAAGGGTGCAAAGAAGATTCATGAGGATGTGAAGTGAAACACAACACCATGGTTGAAGTAAAGACACAATACTGGAGAATGTTCACGGGGCAGAGGGGCTTAAGGTACAAGAAGGGAAGAAGCTAGACAGGGGAGTGTAAAACTGGAGGGCAGAGGTTTAAAGTGGGAGGGGAAAAGTTCAAAAGGGAGCTGAGGGGTAAATTTTTCATGGTGGGGATGTGCAATGAGGAACATTAAGGCTGACAATGGGAATATCCAGCATGATATTAATATATTGAATGTAGTTAACAAAAAAATGATCTTTTGTATCAAATTTATTGAGGGAAGCTAATTTTCTGAAACCATGTTCTTGCTAAGTTAATTTGCTCAATTATTCCTCCAGGGTGCTCCACACGTGGCCTTTATCTTAGAAAAATCAATGTGCATTCTTTTCTCTTAAGCAGTCAACACATGTAGATTTAGCAATAATTAATAAATTAATTTCTGAGCTCGTTACAAGATCCTGGAATATGCTCAGTAAATTAATAAATTATCCATCTTTCTAAATATGATTTCAGCCCTTAAAGTTTGCTAAAATCCCTACACTAAAAAAAATCAACAGCGTAGCAGACAAAATTGCCTTTGCCTGAGGTTTTATGAGAGTCGATATGAATTGTATAGAGAATTCAATACATTGTTCAATTTCAAAAATAGATATTATATTCCCATTTCATCTATTGTTTGCCATCACCCTTGTACATGATCTTAAATTAATTTGTGCATCATGGTACATCATAAATTATGGATAAAGACATCAGATTACAATTAGGATTCCGCTGAAAAAGTACAAATTGAGGCAGGGAATTTCATTATTGTATCATGGTAGCCAAACGGCCAATAAATGAAGAACTAATGCATGATGAAGTGATGAATGGTGTTCGAGTGTCGGTGTCAGGTGATTATCCAGATATAATGTCAGGGGGAGTAAATTAATGCTGAACATTAGACTAATCTCCAACCATCCAATTACTGGAGAAGGCAGGAGAATGCTGAAGGTATCATGTCAAACAGACAGAGTTGTGGCAAATTGTGCCAACAGATTACCACATCAGAGCAACAGATGAACAACCCATTGACAATGCTGGAAACCATGGCATACATGGTGGCAAGAATCAACCAAATGCCCAAGGATGTTTCAGTCTGGTGGAAAATTCACCTAGATGGATACCAATCAAACTGTGGAGATCAAATGTACTGCAGATGCTGGAAATATGAAATAAAAATAATGCTGGAAACACCTGGCAAGTCAGACAGCATCCGTAGAAGAAAGAGAAATGTTAGTCTGAGGCCATTCTCCAGAACTGGGAAAGTCAGTGCATGTTAGCTTTAAGTTGCAGGGAGAGGGGAAGAGGGATGGACAGGACAACAGGAATATCTCTGACAAACAGAACCAAATTGATTGACAAGTCGGTTAGAGAGACATTGTGCTTCTTTATTGTGCTGCTAGTAGCAGAGCTCTGGGACATGGCCCGTAGACCATGCAGAGCTCTGGGACATGGCCCATAGACCATGCTGAATTCTGGGACATGGCCCGTAGACCATGCTGAGCTCTGGGACATGGCCCATAGACCATGCTGAACTAACAGACAGAGAAAAGCTGAGGCAGAAACATCCAGTGTTGAGTCAGACAGAAAGAAAGAGCTAGTTACCTGAAGCTGAAAACTCCAACATGTATTCCAGACAGATGCAACGTGCCCAGATGGACTAAGAGGTGTGCCTCGAGCGAGCATTGGATCAGAATGGGAATGGATTAAAAATTCAAAAGGGAGGCAGCTGGAAGCTGGTGATTGCAGCACAGCTGCTCTGCGAAGGCATTGCCCCAGCCTGCTTTAACTTACTTTGATGTGATAATCAAAATGCAGGGCTTCAGATTGGGAGAAGTGCAAGTAAATCACTGTTTCACCTGGATGGTGGGAAAGGAAAGAGGAGAAAGGACAAGTATTGCAAACACATTACACAAATCTCTGAGCATGTTTTCTTTCTAACTGCCGCGCTATCCCATTCGATCTCACCGATCAGATATTGCCTTTGCCCTCCCACTGTCTCACCCCTGTCACTTTCCCATTTCCGATGTCGGCTTGTGGACCTAACATGTGATCCGTTTTCTTTCCAAGATGCTGCTGACTGTTGAATGTTTTGGCTTTTACTCTTGATTTCAGCCAGTATCGGAAAGACTCCATTATGCATGCAACAGAAGACAACAGTCAAAAGGAGCAGAAAAGAGGGCACTTGCTTTGTCCAGAGCTTGAAGCTCTTCTATAATTTAAACCAACCATTCTCACACTCTTTTTAGATTAATGTCCCCCTTAGGACTCTGCTCAAAGTTTATGGGCCCCCATCCCTGTGAAGCCGAAGAAGAGACTACCAAATACATAAAAAATATATTTCATGACTTCAGTCGGTGCCCCCACCCCACTTAAATGTGCTGTGGTCCCCGGTAGGGCTGTATGCTTCCTCGCCCCATTGAGAATAGCTGATTTAAACATTGCAACCAGTTCTCTCTCAATTGATACTAATTTAAACAGCAACTTCTCAGCTCAAATGTAGAATGGATAACTTTCAGCCTGACTGAGGGCTTTCTTTGTGAGAAGCATGAAGTCATCAAATCTGTCAGTGACAAACATTGATTTTCATGACTTAACATTAGTAATTGCTCTTGCGATATATTGGTCAGCTTGTAAGTACATGCCCTCCTTTTACTGATACAAGCCTCAGTGGATACCTCAAAAAGAATTACATGGCACAAGTCAATTAAAATTGCAGAGCAGATTTCCTGTGAAAGGGATGCGGTTTGTGTTTCTGGGAAACTAACTGCTGCCTCCTTGGTATCCATCGGTGTTCCCAAATTGTGCTTCTACATTTTCAATGTCACTTTCTGGAGTCATCATTTCCAGTGCAGGTCCTGCCAGCCACAGCAGTTGAGGCAGACTGTTAATAAATTGTCCTAAGCACTAATGATAGAAGGACTGGAATCATTTTATAAATTCCATGATAAATTACCCAACACAGGGGTCAGAAGACTTTCAACCAAGCTGCTTGTGGTCTTTCCCCATCCACACCCTATTTTTGTCCCCCTTCCCACCCATTCACCAACACAATCTCCTCCCTCTTTAATTCCCTCTGGTCCCATCTGTCTTGCGCCACACCTCTAACAGCTTCCATTATATCACCAAGCACTTCGGCCCATGACCCATATGAACCAACTCCACATCAATCTAACACCCCCCCCCCACCCCGCCTCCCTCACAGCCCATAACTTTCCATCTTTCTTACATTCTTACAATCATTTAAATGTCCCTTTTGTACCAGCCTCCAATTCCAACTCCAGCTCGGGCAATGCATTCCAGGCACCCGGTATACTCTGTGTAAAAATAAACCTACCCCTGATGGCTCCCCAAAACTCACCTTAAACTAATGTCCTTTGGTATTGGCACTAGGAAAAGATGTTGCTTGTCCACCCTATCTGTGCCAGTTCCAACACTCTGTCTCCCTTCATCACCTCCCAGCCTTCTCCAACCCTCCTCTTATAACCATATAACAATGACAGCACAGAAACAGGCCAACTTGGCCATTTGAGTCCATGCCGAACACTTTCTCCCATCTAATCCCACTGATCTACTGTTATGAACCCAGAGGACCCCAAAACCCAGCAGCAATAAAAATTCACCAAGACAAATGGTTACTTAAACAAAAGTTGCTTTTAATTATCTTTAACCATGAAAACAGGATCAAACTTTAATTTTTTACTCTTAACTTAACCAAGCTTAACCCCCTTCTAATTCTAAGCGCACATGTATGTAATATGTATGTAAGTTCAGAAAGGTTCTTTAATTCACAGTACAATCTTACTTCTCACTCCTCCAAGTTCACTGGTTTCAGGCAATTCTTATACACAGAATTGAAGATTTATGAAGTTCATCAGGCTTTGGTGCTTGAAAGGTGAATGATTACCACTCAGGTGGGTTCTTGTCAATTTTCAGAGAGAGATTTGTTGATCATTGTTAATCACCCACTTCAGTGTCTTGCCGAAGAAAATGGAATCAAGGTTTTCCAGATGATAACTTTTTCTTTCAGGTCATCACAGAGTTCCTTTTTGTTTCTCTTTAGGGAGCCAGTCTTCTCCTCTTGTATGGTCCACAAGGGCATGACCAGGCTGAATTAAGCACACACAACCCATCTTCCAAATGGGGTTTTCCACAAGCTTGCCAGCTTGTCCCTTTCCAGTCTCAGCTGCTGCTGAACTGTAGAACTGAATTCTTTCCCACTCTCAGAGAAAAGCCTGCATGACTCTCACTGCTTACACATGACCCTCTCAGAACAGCAAACAGAACCCAGACAGCCTGCGGCTCCAGACCTAGTTCTGGAGTTCTTTCATCTGTTGCTTTCCAAAAAACAATCCATTAGTGTAGTCTCTCTAGGCAATCCCCAAAGCTTTTACAAAGGCACTTGGAGCCGGCCTGTCTGGCTTCAGCAGAGCTCCAGCATTTTAAATGAGATGTGTTTTGAAGTGTTTGTATGTGAGCTACACTAAAAAACCAATATATCTATATACAGTATAAAATGCAACATAATCTGTCACATTTGGGATGGGTGTGGGTGTTGGTGGGGATGGGTGTGACTGTTGGTGATGACAGGTGGGAGTGTTGGTGGGGATGGGTGTGTGTGCTGGTGGGGATGGGTATGGGTGTTGGTGGGGAGGGGTGTGCGTGTTGGTGGGGAGGGATGTGGGTGTTGGTGGGGATGGGTGTGTGTGCTGGTGGGGATGGGTGTGGATGTTGGTGGGGAGGGGTGTGCGTGTTGGTGGGGAGGGGTGTGGGTGTTGGTGGGGATGGGTGTGCGTGCTGGTGGGGATGGGTGTGGGTGTTGGTGGGGAGGGGTGTGGGTGTTGGTGGGGATGGGTGTGTGTGTTGGTGAGGATACGTGTTGGCGGGAATGGAAGTGGGTGTTGGTGGGAACAGATATGGATGTTGGTGGGTGTGGGTGTGGGTGGTGATGCGTGTTGGTGGGGATGGGGATGGGTGTGGGTGATGGTGGGGAGGAGTGTGGGTGTTTGTGGGGATGTGTGGGGGTTGCTGGGAACGGCTATGGATGTTGGTGGGTATGGGTGTTGGTGGGGATGCGTGATGTTTGGGACGGGTGTTGATGGTGGGGAGGGGTGTGGGTGAAGGTGGGGAGGTGTGTGGGTGTTGCTGGGGATGGGTGTGGTTGTTGGTGGGGATGTGTGTGGGTGTTGCTGGGATTGCGTTTTGGTGGGGACGGGTGTGGGTGCTGGTGGGGAAGGGTGTGGGTGAAGGTGGGGAGGTGTGTGGGTGTTGCTGGGGATGTGTATGGATGTTGGTTGGTAGGTGTGTGCGTGTTGGTGAGGAGAAATGCATGTGTTGGTGGGGAGGGGTGTGGGTGTTGGGGATGGGTGTGCATGTTGCTGGGGATGGGTGTGGATGTTGCTGGGGATGGGTGGGGGAGTTGGTGGGGGTGGGTGTTAGTGGGGATGTGTGGATGTTGGTGGGGAGGGGAGTGGGTGGAGTTGGGTGTGGGTGTTTGTGGGGAGGGGTGTGGGTGTTGGTAGGGATGCGTGTTGGTGGGAATGGGTGTGGTTGTTGGTGTGTATGTGTGTGGGTGTTGCTGGGATTGTGTTTTGGTGGGGACAGGTGTGGGTGCTGGTGGGGAGGGGTGTGGGAGTTGCTGGGGATGGGTGTGGATGTTGATGGGGATGCATTTTGGTGGGAACGGGTGTGGGTGTTGGTGGGGAGGGATGTGGGTGTTGGTGGGGATGGGTTTGGGTGTTGGTGAGTAGGTGGGTGTTGGTGGGGATGTGTGGGTGTTGGTGGGGAGGTGTGTGGGTATTGGTGGGGATGGGTGTGGGTATTGGTGGGAACGGATGTGGGTGTTGGTGGGAACAGATATTGATGTTGGTGGGTGTGGGTGTTGGTGGTGATGCATGTTGGTGGGGACAGGTGTGGGTGATGGTGGGGAAGGGTGTGGGGATGTGTGGGGGGTGTTGGTGGGGAGGTGTGTGGGTGTTGCTGGGAATGGGTATGGATGTTGGTGGGTGTGGGTGTTGGTGGAGATGAATGTTGTTTGGGATTAGTGTGGGTTTTGGTGGGGAGGTGTGTGTGTGTGTTGGTGCAGACCAGTGCGTGTGTTGGTGGGGAGGGGTGTGGGTGTTGGGGATGCGTGTGGGAGTTGGTTGGGATGCGTGTGGGTGTTGAAGGTGATGGGTGTCGGTGTTGGTGGGGACGTGTGTGAGTGGGTGGGGATGGGTGTGTGTGTGGGTGGGGCAGGTGTTGATGTTGATGGGGTTGGGTGTGGATGTTGGTGGGGATGCGTGTTGATGGGCCGGCTGTTAATGGGGATAGGAGTGGTTATTGCTGGGGATGTGTGTGGCTGTTGGTGTTCATGCGTGTTGGTGGGGACGGGTGTGGTGTTGGTGGGGAGGGGTATGGGTTATGGTGGGGAGGGGTGTGGATGTTGGTGGGGAGCAGTGTGGGTTATGGTGGGGAGGTGTGTGGGTGTTGGTGGGTATGCGTTTTGGTCGGAACGGGTGTGGTTGTTGGCGGGAACAGGTGTGATTGTTGGCGGGAAAGGGATGTGGGTGTTGGTTGGGATGGGTGTGGGTGTTGGGGGGATGGGTGTGGATGCTGCTGGGGATGGGTGTGAGTGTTGCTGGGGATTTGTTTTCGTGGGAACGCTTTGGGTGTTGGTGTGGAGGGGTGAGAGTGTTGGTGGGGATAGGTGTGGGTGTTGGTGGGTATGCGTTTTGGTGGGAACGTGAGTGGTGTTGGTTGGTATGGATGCGGGTGTCAGTGGGCATGGTTGTGTGTGTTGGTGGGGAGTGGAGTGGGTGTTGGTGGGGATGTATGTTGGTAGGGATGGGTGTTGGTGGGATGGGTGAGGTTGATGGTGGGGATGGATGTGGGTGTTGGTGGGGACGTGTGTGGGTGTTGGTGGGGAATGGGTGTGGGTGTTGGTGGGTGTGCATTATGTTGGGAATGTGTGTGGTGTTGGTGGGTATGGGTGTGGGTGTTGGTGGCGAAGGGTGTGGGTGTTGGTGGGGATGGGTGTGAGTGTTGGTGGGGATGGGTGTGGATGTTGGTGGGGAAGGGTGTGGGTGTGGGTGGGGATGTGTGAGTGTTGGTGGGGATGAGTGTGGGTGTTGGTAAGGATGGGTGTGCGTGTTGGTGGTGACAGGTGTGGGTGTTGGTGGGGATGGGTGTGTGTGTTGGTGAGGATGCATGTTGGTGGGAACTGATGTTGGTGTTGGTGGGAACAGATATGGATGTTGGTGGGTATGGGTGTGTGTGTTGGTGGTGATGCGTGTTGGTGGGGACTTGTGTGGGTGATTGTGGGGCGGGGTGTGGGTGTTTGTGGGGATGTGTGAGTGTTGGTGAGGATGGGTGTGGGTGTTGGAAGGAATGGGTGTGGGTGTTGTTTGGAAACTGGATGTATTGTTATTGCAGCATGAGTGTAAAACCCATTTGGTGTTTTACCAGCTCCAGACTTCATCACCGCCTTTGTCCACTCATTGACCACAGAGATAAATTGCAGCAGTGTGGTGTGAGTTGACTGAATTCACCAGTATGGATCAGTGGTAAAGCTGGAGGCAATAGGCATCGAGGGAGAAACCACGAGCTTTGGAGAATGGGGCTGTTGGAGTTCCTCAGGCCAAGTCATCGGCAGTCGCATCACCAGTGAGCAATACCAGAGGATACCTATGTTCGGAGAGTAGAGGAAAGTTTAGGGTAGATCTCAGCATTAAGGTTTTTACACTGTGAGTTTCGTGGGGAGTTTACAGAAAGGAGATCAATAAGATGGAAAGAGTGTAGAGGATATTTACTCAAATGTTGTCAGATCTTCAGGAGTTGAGTTACAGGGAAAGATTAAATGGGTTAGGACTTTATTCCTTGGAGCGAAGAAGAATGAGTGGAGATTTGATAGTGGTGTACAAGACTGAGAGATATTGATAGGGTGGTTGCGAATAGGCTTTTTCACAGATTGGGGAAAGGTTTAGGGGGAACATTAGGATTTCACTCCAAGAGTGGTGGGCCTTTGGAATGAGCTGCCATCTGATGTGGTAAATGTGGGCTCGATCATGTGTTTTAAGAATAAATTGGATAGGAGAGGCCTGGAATGTTATGAAATAGGAGCAGCTCAGTGGGAAATGATGGTCAGCACTAACTAGAGGCTGTAGCTTCTTATGGTTCTAATGGGTGCCAGGAATGCATTGCCAGGGGTGGTGGTGGAGGCTTGTATAATCGGGTCATTTAAAAGATGTGGATTAAGAAAAATAGAGGGTTATGGGTGTGAAGTCAGGAAGGATTAGATTGTTGAGAAGTCGGTTTACATACATCATCACAGAACAGGCCCTTCAGCCCACGATGTTGTACTGACCTATGGAAACCTAGAAGCTGTTCTTTTTCTACCTCACTCCCATAATCCTCTATTTATCTTGCATCTCTATGCCTGTCTAAAATCAGGCAGTGACCCAAATAGAAAGGTAAGGGGAGGAGAAGGGGAAGGGGGAGGAGTACAGGGGTCCAGGTGGGTATAGGTAGCAATGGGTAGAGCTGAATGCAGGTGATGGGGAGGGGACAGAGGATGAAGAAAGATAGCTTTCTGATATGAGAAGGAAGGGAAGAGGGTGGAGAGCAGGAGGAAGGGAGTCAGAGGGATGAGGGAATGCAAGAGAATGGGAGGAGACCTGAGAGGTTGATATTGGTGTCATTTGGCTGGATTCAGCCAAGGTGTTACCCACGAGTAGCCTCCACCTGGCAGTACACAAGGGCGTGGATAGATATGTCAGTGTGGCAGTGGGATGTGGAATTAAATTAGTTGGCTGCTGGGAAGTCCTTCCTGTCCTGTGGACTCAACAAAGGTGCTCAGTGAAGCAGTTTCCCCAATCTATGTCCAGGATGTAGAGGGCCCCACCATGAGAAATTAGGAAAATGGATTTTGATGTCCTGGTGCATCCATCAGGGAGGTCTTTACTGTGCTTGTATAGGGCCTGGCGAGACCACATGTAGAGTGTTGCGTACAGTTCCTCTGAACCTGAGGAAAGACATTCTTGCTGTTGAGGGAGTGCTGAGATGTTCACCAGACTGATCCCTGGGATAGCAGGACTGATGCATGAAGAAAGACTGGATAGACTAGGGTTATATTCATGGGAATTTAGAATCTCAATGAGACGTAACCAGACAGGTGCAATGCAGAAGGAATGTTCCCACTGTTGGGAAGGCTTCACAGTCAAAGAACAAAGGGGAAGCCATTTAGAACTGAGATGAAGAGAAACCTCCACGCAAGAGAGTAGTAAACTTGTGGATCTCCCTCCCACAGAAAGCGGTTGAGGCTGGTTCATTAGATATGTTCTAAAGGAGGTTGGATGTGGCCCTTATGGATAAAGGGGCAAAGGGATATGGAGAGAAAGCAGGAATAGGCAACGGGGGTCACATCATCAGCCATAATCATATTGAATGGTGATGCAGGCTCGAATGATGAATGGCTTTCCTCGGTCCTGTTTTCTATGATTCGAGATTACCCTCCGCCAGTGGGCAGTGGATGCAATGTGGACTGTCTCTGCTGCCCAGGCTACTCCAGGCACCCCTCCCAAACTCACATCCTCTCCCAGGAAGGCAAGGGCAGATGATACATGGACAGATCACCCCACTCCGCCCTAGCCTGCAGATATACTGCATTCCCTTCATAATTGTTCACTCCATTTACTGGAATTCACCCCCTCTCCCACTGACATTGCAGGGGTCTCAACACAGGAAGAATTGCACTGGCTTTAGAAGATCTAGAAGTTTTTCGAGGGCATTTAATGATATGGTAAAAATGCTGGCCTTACCAGCAACATTTAGATTCAGAAAAATCCATGTTCATTTTAAGTAATGTAATAAAATTTATCACTATTACCACTATCAAGTTTCAAAAAAGACTTTAGCATGGACTCATTCCCCATAAAATGACAGGAAATGTCATTATTCTTCAGCAAATTTTAATTATCCACCCACCAGCTATTAGATTGGAGCTACTCTTGTTGCCCCTGGGAGGTTTGCTGCCTACCTGCCTCTGAGCATTTCCATATGGCACCGTATTTTCCTGATTATCTGCTGATTTGGTGACGCCTTCACTTCCTCGGCTCTCCACTAATCATCAATCTCTCTTTTTAATTAGGAAAACCAAGGCCTCGTGGATAATGGGCTTTTAAAATAATAATTTATCTTGATTACCATCTCTTTTTTACTCCATTGTTCTTCTGTAAGTTTTAGCATTCAATGATTAATCGGTGGAACCAGTACATTTAATGCTGTACATTAACAAAGCATTTCCTGCAACACTGGTGTTGCTTCCCTCAGGGGATCTGACCTGTTTTCGAAAAGCTCAGATAAAGAGTTGCTTAGAAAAATTGCTTGCTGTCTACCTCTCTGTCTCTCTCCCTCTCTCACTTAACTCTCAAACACTCTGTGTGTGTGTGTGTGTGTGTGTGTGTGTGTGTGTGTGTGTGTGTGGAGGGGGCGCGCGCGCGCGCGCATTTATATGTATGTATAAATTGGTCCCCTTGAAGATCAAAGTGGTCAGCTTTGAATAGAGCCAAAAGAGATGGGGGAAGACCTTAAATGTGTTTTTATTTCATCAGTATTCATTCAGCAAACAGACACAGTGTTGTTGGAAGTAAGGAAAACTAACTGTGAGGTCCTGGAACATATACAGATTAAAGAGGAGGGAGTGCTTGCTGTCTTAAAGCAAATAAGAGTGGATAAATCCTCAGGGCCTGACAAGATAGTCCCTCAGATCTTGAGGAAGGCTAATGTAGAAGTTGCAGGGGCTCTGGCAGAAATATTTAAAATGTCCTTAGCCACGAGTGTGAAGGGTAACTCATGTTGTTTTGTAGTTTAAAAAAGTCCCCAAAAATAACCTTGGAAATTATAGGCTGGTGACCCTGGCATCAGTAGTAGGTAAATTATTGGAAGGTGACCTAAGAGATTGGATATACAATTATTTGGATAGCCAAGGACTGATTAGAGATCAACACGGCTTTGTGTGTGGAAGGTTGTGTTTGACCAATCTTATAGAGTTTTTCATGAGCTTACTGGGAAAGTTGATGAAAGAAAGGTTGTGGATGTTGTCTACATAGACTTTAGTAAGGCCTTTGGCAAGGTCCCACATGGGAGATTAGTCACGAAGGTTCAGACACTAGGTATTCATGGTGAAGTAGTGAACTGGATTCGACAATGGCTAGACAGGAGAAGCTAGAGAACAGTGGTGGATGATTGCTTCTCAGACTGGAGGCCTGTGACTTGTGTTGCCTCAGGGATCAGTGCTGGGACCGTTGTTGTTTATCATCTATATCAATGATAATGTGGTAAATTGGGTCAGCAAGTTTTCAGATGACATTAAGATTGGAGGCGTTGTGGACTGCGAAGAAGGTTTTCAAAGCTTGCAGAGGGATCTGGAGCAGTTGGAAAAATAGCAGATGGAAGTTAATATAGAGGTGTGGCATTTTAGAAGGACAAACCAAGAAAGGACATATATGTTAAATGGTAGGACACTGAGGAGTGCAGTAGAACAGAGAAAGCTGGGAATACAGAGATATAATTCCCTGACAGTGGTGTCACAGGTGGATAGGGTTGTAAAGAGAGCTTTTGGCATATTCATAAATCGAAGTATTGAGTGTAGGAGTGTGATAGTACAGATCTATCACCAATGTATATAGTGTATATAGTTACAGTATCTAGACTGTGCTTACAGCGATTGGCTGAGTGCTTAGCCACGCCTACTGTCTGGGCCTTAAAGGGTTGTGTCTCCTAGCCAGGTCGGATCATTCCGGACTGGTCGGCCACCTGTGAAGAGCTCCTGTCTTTTGCTAATAAAAACCTTGGTTTGGATCAACAAGTCTTTGATTCTTTCGACGAGCTCTACAAGGAGTTGGGATGTTATAGTAAAATTGTATAAGACATTGGTGAGGCCAAATATGGGGTGCAGTTTTGGTCACTTAACTACAGGAAAGCTATCAATAAGATAGAAAGAGTGCAGAGAAGATTTACTAGGATGTTGCCCAGACTTCAAGAACTGAGTTATAGGGAAAGGTTAAACAGGTTAGAACTTTATTCCCTGGAGAATAGAAGAATGAGGGGAGATTTGATAGAAGAATTTAAAATTATGAGGGGGATAGACAGAAATAATAGATAGGCTTTTTCCACTGAGGGTAGGTGAGATACAAACCAGAGGACGTGAGTTAAGAAAGAAAGGGGAAAAGTTTAGGGGGAATATGGGAGGATGGGAGTGCAGAATGTGCTGCCAACTGAGGAGGTGAATGTGGGCTCAATTTTAACATTTAAGAAGGATTTGGACAGGTACAAGAACGGGAAATGTATGAAGGGCTATGGACTTGGTGCAGGTCAGTGGGACTAGGCAGAAAAAGGTTCAGCAGAGACTAGAAGTGCCAAAAGGGCCATTTCTGAGCTGTAGTGTTCTATGGTTCTAAATGTATGTGTATATATGTATATATATGTACATGTGTGTATATATACAATATATGTGTGTGTGGGTGGGTGTATATCTACATATACATATAGTATATATACTCTATACGCGTGGGTGTGTATCTGCATATACATATAGTATATATACTCTATACGGGTGGGTGTGTATCTACATATACATATAGTATATATACTCTATACGCGTGGGTGTGTATCTACATATACATATAGTATATATACTCTTTACGCGTGGGTGTGAATCTACATATACATATAGTATATATACTCTATACGCGTGGGTGTGTATCTACATATACATATACTATATATACTCTATATGTGTGGGTGTGTATCTACATATACATATAGTATATATACTCTATACGCGTGGGTGTGTATCTACATATACATATAGTATATATACTATACGTGTGGGTGTGTATCTACATATACATATATTATATATACTCTATACGCGTGGGTGTGTATCTACATATACATATAGTATATATACTCTATATGTGTGGGTGTGTATCTACATATACATATAGTATATATACTCTATACGCGTGGGTGTGTAACTACATATACATATAGTATATATACTCTATACGTGTGGGTGTGTATCTACATATACATATAGTATATATACTCTATACGCGTGGGTGTGTATCTACATATACATATAGTATATATACTCTATACGCGTGGGTGTGTATCTACATATACATATAGTATATATACTCTATACACGTGGGTGTGTATCTACATATACATATAGTATATATACTCTATACGCGTGGGTGTGTATCTACATATACATATAGTATATATACTCTATACACGTGGGTGTGTATCTACATATACATATAGTATATATACTCTATACGTGTGGATGTGTATCTACAAATACATATAGTATATATACTCTATGCGTGTGGGTGTGTATCTACATATACATATACTCTATACGCGTGGGTGTGTATCTACATATACATATGGTATATATACTCTATACGCATTGGTGTGTATCTACATATACATATAGTATATATACTCTATACGCGTGGGTGTGTATCCACATATACATATAGTATATATACTCTATACGCATGGGTGTGTATCTACATATAAATATAGTATATATACTCTATACGTGTGGGTGTGTATCTACATATACATATAGTATATATACTCTATATACTCTATACATGTGGGTGTGTATCTACATATACATATAGTATATATACTCTATACGTGTGGGTGTGTATCTACATATACATATAGTATATATACTCTATATGTGTGGGTGTGTATCTACATATACATATAGTATATATACTCTATACGTGTGGGTGTGTATCTACATATACATATAGTATATATACTCTATACGCGTGGGTGTGTATCTACATATACATGTAGTATATATACTCTATACGCGTGGGTGTGTATCTACATATACATATAGTATATATACTCTATACGCTTGGGTGTGTATCTACATATACATATAGTATATATACTCTATACGTGTGGGTGTGTATCTACATATACATATAGTATATATACTCTATACGCGTGGGTGTGTATCTACATATACATATAGTATATATACTCGATACGTGTGGGTGTGTATCTACATATACATATAGTATATATACTCTATACGTGTGGGTGTGTATCTACATATACATATAGTATATATACTCTATACGCGTGGGTGTGTATCTACATATACATATACTCTATACGCGTGGGTGTGTATCTACATATACATATAGTATATATACTCTATACACGTGGGTATGTATCTACATATACATATAGTATATATACTCTATACGCGTGGGTGTGTATCTACATATACATATAGTATATATACTCTATATGTGTGGGTGTGTATCTACATATACATATAGTATATATACTCTATATGCGTGGGTGTGTATCTACATATACATATAGTATATATACTCTATACGCGTGGGTGTGTATCTACATATACATATAGTATATATACTCTATACACGTGGGTGTGTATCTACATATACATATAGTATATATACTCTATACGTGTGGGTGTGTATCTACATATACATATAGTATATATACTCTATACGTGTGGGTGTGTATCTACATATACATATATTATATATACTCTATATGTGTGGGTGTGTATCTACATATACATATAGTATATATACTCTATACGCGTGGGTGTGTATCTACATATACATATGGTATATATAATCTATACGCGTGGGTGTGTATCTACATATACATATAGTATATATACACTATACGCGTGGGTGTGTATCTACATATACATATAGTATATATAATCTATACGCGTGGGTGTGTATCTACATATACATATAGTATATATACTCTATATGTGTGGGTGTGTATCTACATATACATATAGTATATATACTCTATACGCGTGGGTGTGTATCTACATATACATATACTCTATACGCGTGGGTGTGTATCTACATATACATATAGTATATATACTCTATACGCGTGGGTGTGTATCTACATATACATATAATATATATACTCCATACGCGTGGGTGTGTATCTACATATACATATAGTATATATACTCTATACGCGTGGGTGTGTATCTACATATACATAGAGTATATATACTCTATACGTGTGGGTGTGTATCTACATATACATATAGTATATATACTCTATACGTGTGGTTGTGTATCTACATATACATATACTCTATACGCGTGTGTGTGTATCTACATATACATATGGTATATATACTCTATACGAATTGGTGTGTATCTACATATACATATAGTATATATACTCTATATGCGTGGGTGTGTATCTACATATACATATGGTATATATACTCTATACGCATTGGTGTGTATCTACATATACATATAGTATATATGCTCTATACGCGTGGGTGTGTATCTACATATACATATAGTATATATACTCTATACGCGTGGGTGTGTATCTACATATACATATAGTATATATACTCTATACGCGTGGGTGTGTATCTACATATACATATAGTATATATACTCTATACGCGTGGGTGTGTATCTACATATACATATAGTATATATACTCTATATGTGTGGGTGTGTATCTACATATGCATATAGTATATATACTCTATACTCTATATGCGTGGGTGTGTGTATCTACATATACATATAGTATATATATTCTATACGCGTGGGTGTGTATCTACATATACATATGGTATATATACTCTATATGCATTGGTGTGTATCTACATATACATATAGTATATATACTCTATACGCGTGGGTGTGTATCCACATATACATATAGTATATATATTCTATACGCGTGGGTGTGTATCTACATATAAATATAGTATATATACTCTATACGTGTGGGTGTGTATCTACATATACATATAGTATATATACTCTATACGTGTGGGTGTGTATCTACATATACATATAGTATATATACTCTATACGTGTGGGTGTGTATCTACATATACATATAGTATATATACTCTATATGTGTGGGAGTGTATCTACATATACATATAGTATATATACTCTATACGTGTGGGTGTGTATCTACATATACATATAGTATATATACTCTATACGCGTGGGTGTGTATCTACATATACATGTAGTATATATACTCTATACGCGTGGGTGTGTATCTACATATACATATAGTATATATACTCTATACGCGTGGGTGTGTATCTACATATACATATAGTATATATACTCTATACGCGTGGGTGTGTATCTACATATACATATAGTATATATACTCTATACGCGTGGGTGTGTATCTACATATACATATAGTATATATACTCTATACGTGTGGGTGTGTATCTACATATACATATAGTATATATACTCTATACGTGTGGGTGTGTATCTACATATACATATAGTATATATACTCTATACGTGTGGGTGTGTTTCTACATATACATATAGTATATATACTCTATACGTGTGGGTGTGTATCTACATATACATAGAGTATATATACTCTATACGCGTGGGTGTGTATCTACATATACATATAGTATATATACTCTATATGCGTGGTTGTGTATCTACATATATATATAGTATATATACTCTATATGTGTGGGTGTGTATCTACATATACATATAGTATATATACTCTATACGCGTGGGTGTGTATCTACATATACATATAGTATATATACTCTATACGCGTGGGTGTGTATCTACATATACATATACTCTATACGCATGGGTGTGTATCTACATATACATATACTCTATACGCGTGGGTGTGTATCTACATATACATATAGTATATATACTCTATACGCGTGGGTGTGTTTCTACATATACATATAGTATATATACTCTATACGCGTGGGTGTGTATCTACATATACATAGAGTATATATACTCTATACGTGTGGGTGTGTATCTACATATACATATAGTATATATACTCTATATGTGTGGGTGTGTATCTACATATACATATACTCTATACGCGTGGGTGTGTATCTACTTATACATATGGTATATATACTCTATACGCATTGGTGTGTATCTACATATTGTCTTTGGCTTGGCTTCGCGGACGAAGATTTATGGAGGGGGTAAAAAGTCCACGTCAGCTGCAGGCTCGTTTGTGGCTGACCAGTCCGATGCGGGACAGGCAGACACGATTGCAGCGGTTGCAAGGGAAAATTGGTTGGTTGGGGTTGGGTGTTGGGTTTTTCCTCCTTTGCCTTTTGTCAGTGAGGTGGGCTCTGCGGTCTTCTTCAAAGGAGGCTGCTGCCCGCCAAACTGTGATATAGTATATATACTCTATACGCGTGGGTGTGTATCTACATATACATATAGTATATATACTCTATACGCGTGGGTGTGTATCTACATATACATATAGTATATATACTCTATACGTGTGGGTGTGTATCTACATATACATATAGTATATATACTCTATACGCGTGGGTGTGTATCTACATATACATATAGTATATATACTCTATACGTGTGGGTGTGTATCTACATATACATATAGTATATATACTCTATACGTGTGGGTGTGTATCTACATATACATATAGTATATATACTCTATACGTGTGGGTGTGTATCTACATATACATATAGTATATATACTCTATACGCGTGGGTGTGTATCTACATATACATATAGTATATATACTCTATACGTGTGGGTGTGTATCTACATATACATATAGTATATATACTCTATACGTGTGGGTGTGTATCTACATATACATATAGTATCTATACTCTATACGCGTGGGTGTGTATCTACATATACATACAGTATATATACTCTATACGCCTGGGTGTGTATCTACATATACATATAGTATATATACTCTATACGCGTGGGTGTGTATCTACATATATATATAGTATTTATACTCTATACACATGGGTATGTATCTACATATACTTATAGTATATATACTCTATACGCGTGGGTGTGTATCTACATATACATATAGTATATATACTCTATATGTGTGGGTGTGTATCTACATATACATATAGTATATATACTCTATACGCGTGGGTGTGTATCTACATATACATATAGTATATATACTCTATACGTGTGGGTGTGTATCTAAATATACATATAGTATATATACTCTATACGTTTGGGTGTGTATCTACATATACATATAGTATATATACTCTATATACTCTATACGTGTGGGTGTGTATCTACATATACATATAGTATATATACTCTATACGAGTGGGTGTGTATCTACATATACATATACTCTATACGCGTGGGTGTGTATCTACATATACATATAGTATATATACTCTATACGCGTGGGTGTGTATCTACATATACATATAGTATATATACTCTATACGCGTGGGTGTGTATCTACATATACATATAGTATATATACTCTATACGCGTGGGTGTGTATCTACATATACATATAGTATATATACTCTATACGTGTGGGTGTGTATCTACATATACATATACTCTATACGCGTGGGTGTGTATCTACATATCTTTCTTTGGCTTGGCTTCGCGGACGAAGATTTATGGAGGGGGTAAAAAGTCCACGTCAGCTGCAGGCTCGTTTGTGGCTGACCAGTCCGATGCGGGACAGGCAGACACGATTGCAGCGGTTGCAAGGGAAAATTGGTTGGTTGGGGTTGGGTGTTGGGTTTTTCCTCCTTTGCCTTTTGTCAGTGAGGTGGGCTCTGCGGTCTTCTTCAAAGGAGGCTGCTGCCCGCCAAACTGTGAGGCGCCAAGATGCACGGTTTGAGGCGTTATCAGCCCACTGGCGGTGGTCAATGTGGCAGGCACCAAGAGATTTCTTTAGGCAGTCCTTGTACCTTTTCTTTGGTGCACCTCTGTCACGGTGGCCAGTGGAGAGCTCGCCATATAATACGATCTTGGGAAGGCGATGGTCCTCCATTCTGGAGACGTGACCCATCCAGCGCAGCTGGATCTTCAGCAGCGTGGACTCGATGCTGTCGACCTCTGCCATCTCGAGAACCTCGACGTTAGGGGTGTGAGCGCTCCAATGGATGTTGAGGATGGAGCGGAGACAACGCTGGTGGAAGCGTTCTAGGAGCCGTAGGTGGTGCCGGTAGAGGACCCATGATTCGGAGCCGAACAGGAGTGTGGGTATGACAACGGCCCTGTATACGCTTATCTTTGTGACGTGTGGGTGTGTATCTACATATACATATACTCTATACGCGTGGGTGTGTATCTACATATACATATGGTATATATACTCTATACGCGTGGGTGTGTATCTACATATACATATAGTATATATACTCTATACGTGTGGGTGTGTATCAACAAAGACATATAGTATATATACTCTATATACTCTATACGTGTGGGTGTGTATCTACATTTACATATAGTATATATACTCTATACGCGTGGGTGTGTATCTACATATACATATAGTATATGTACTCTATACGTGTGGGTGTGTATCTACATATACATATAGTATATATACTCTATACGTGTGGGTGTGTATCTACATATACATATAGTATATATACTCTATACATGTGGGTGTGTATCAACAAATACATATAGTGTATATACTCTATACATGTGGGTGTGTATCTACATATACATATAGTATATATACTCTATATACTCTATACGTGTGGGTGTGTATCTACATATACATATAGTATATATACTCTAAACGTGTGGTTGTGTATCTACATATACATATAGTATATATACTCTATACGTGTGGGTGTGTATCTACATATACATATAGTATATATACTCTATACATGTGGGTGTGTATCAACAAATACATATAGTATATGTACTCTATACGTGTGGGTGTGTATCTACATATACATATAGTATATATACTCTATACGTGTGGGTGTGTATCTACAAATACATATAGTATATATACTCTATACGCGTGGGTGTGTATCTACATATACATATAGTATATATACTCTATACGCGTGGGTGTGTATCTACATATACATATAGTATATATACTCTATACGCGTGGGTGTGTATCTACATATACATATAGTATATATACACTATACGCGTGGGTGTGTATCTACATATACATATAGTATATATACTCTATACGCGTGGGTGTGTATCTACATATACATATAGTATATATACTCTATACGCGTGGGTGTGTATCTACATATACATATAGTATATATACTCTATACGCGTGGGTGTGTATCTACATATACATATAGTATATATACTCTATACGTGTGGGTGTGTATCTACATATACATATAGTATATATACTCTATACGCGTGAGTGTGTATCTACATATACATATAGTATATATACTCTATATATGTGGGTGTGTATCTACATATACATATAGTATATATACTCTATACACGTGGGTGTGTATCTACATATACATATAGTATATATACTCTATATGTGTGGGTGTGTATCTACATATACATATAGTATATATACTCTATACGCGTGGGTGTGTATCTACATATACATATAGTATATATACTCTATATGCGTGGGTTTGTATCTACATATACATATAGTATATATACTCTATACGTGTGGGTGTGTATCTACATATACATATAGTATATATACTCTATATACTCTATACGTGTGGGTGTGTATCTACATATACATATAGTATATATACTCTATATGCATGGGTGTGTATCTACATATACATATAGTATATATACTCTATATGTGTGGGTGTGTATCTACATATACATATAGTATATATACTCTATACATGTGGGTGTGTATCAACAAATACATATAGTATATATACTCTATACGTGTGGGTGTGTATCTACATATACATATAGTATATATACTCAATATACACTATACGTGTAGGTGTGTATCTAAATATACATATAGTATATATACTCTATACGCGTGGGTGTGTATCTACAAATACATATAGTATATATACTCTATACATGTGGGTGTGTATCTACATATACATATAGTATATATACTCTATACGTGTGGGTGTGTATCTACATATACATATAGTATATATACTCTATACATGTGGGTGTGTATCAACAAATACATATAGTATATATACTCTATACGTGTGGGTGTGTATCTACATATACATATAGTATATATACTCAATATACACTATACGTGTAGGTGTGTATCTAAATATACATATAGTATATATACTCTATACGCGTGGGTGTGTATCTACAAATACATATAGTATATATACTCTATACATGTGGGTGTGTATCTACATATACATATAGTATATATACTCTATACGTGTGGGTGTGTATCTACATATACATATAGTATATATACTCTATACGTGTGGGTGTGTATCTACATATACATATAGTATATATACTCTATATGTGTGGGTGTGTATCTACATATGTTTGTGTTTTATACGCACACACACCATAGGATTTCATTAACAACAGCTGCAGAGACTGTAAAGTGAAGCTTTACAGTTCATTCAGTGTTCGAATGAACTTCCTCAGTGTGGTGTGGCATGTGCCTTTGAGGAAATGCACCTTCAGTATTCTACCAAACCAATGCCACAGCCACTACCATTGGGAAGGAGGCCAGCAGCAGATACAAGGGGTACTGGTGGGGGGATCTTCCCCAGAGGACAGCAACAATTTGAACCAGTATCTTTTGAAGCCGAATTGGAATGGTGACTAAATGCTGACCTCAAAACAATTCCCACATCCATAAACAAGTACACTACAGTTTCCTTTCTCTTTTTTTAATGGTGGTGTGGATGGGAGAAGAGGAGATGGTTGTCCTTTATTGTATCAACTGCAAGAATGTTGAACTTCGCTTCTGAAATGTGACTTGATTTACCCCAGATTTTATTTGCATGTTTAGTGCATTCAGCAAAGTCTTATCTTGTTATGACCAATATAATATGAATTTTAAATAAGCAAGATCTGTTGGAAAACTCAGCGAGCCAGGCAGCATCTGTGGAGAGAAAAAAACTCTACGAACACTCAGGCCAATAGATCCTCATCAGAAATGGAAAAGTAAGGATACAAGTGTGTTTTAATTTTCGCGCAAAAGAAGAAAGTCCATTTTTGAACATCGAGTAAGATAGAGAATTTTCATTTGGATATTACCTTATTTGGTGCCTGGGAAATAACCCAGAGATGCTCATGCAATTAATTATTTAGTTGAAAACTACATACTTTTAAAATTAAGTTTGTTAAATTGGTAGCTGAGATTCAGTCACATTGAAAAGTTATTTCAGGTCGTATCTAGTCCTAAAAGATTTTATGCGCAACCATATTTCCCAATATCGCTCCAATGGTGGCAATGGTGAGAAGCAAAAGGAGTTATTTCACAGATTCCCTATCACATTCACTTGGGAGAGAGGCTGGAACAGGGTAGAGTGTTCAGAGACATGGAGGGGTAAAGGGAGAGAGATGTGGTGGTACATCATTGGATTCGACAGAGACACCATGGCTCAGGTATGGCATATGGACCATGAAGAACTTTTGCCAGTTGTTCTTGAAGCTGGGAGAATCGTATGGTCACTGACCTTATTACAGAGTTACATTTTTTGTTTGATATTTTAGACAAAGGATTGGAAATTCTTTCCCAGTTGAACGTGCTCATCGAAGAGCACCTGGACACCACCTCCCAGTATCTCAGCAGGCAAACTGACACACGCAGATCTCTGCACCAAACCATTTCCTCTCCAGCGCTCCCATGGAAGAGTGAGAGAAGGACAGTCCTAAAACCAGCAGCGTGGAGACAGTATCCATCGCTCCATTTTTAACCCTTCAATTTGTCCCAGGATCTTGACCTCTCTGCTAGGATAAGTTCACAATATTCACCTCATTTTATAATATGTTGATTAAATCGTCCCTCAGAAAAGATCCTGTCTCTAGAGTCACATCTGGCAGGATGGTAATGCAGCATTCTGGAGTTTGTACCTTTCTAAATCTCAGGTGCTGTTGCATTCTTACTTACATGAAATGAAAAGGAGTGTGCTCTTGAGCCTGGCTGTGCTTTTCTTGCTCAGATATGAAAGCAGATGGTGTTATGAATAAAACTACTTATCCTAATAGATATTATAATCACATTTTCTATTTTGCAGAGTAGAAATCTAAGGATATTTGTAGACAAATTAAGTTCTAACAGTGCCTATTCAATTCCATTTTGGAAGCCCCAGTGGTCACTGTTTTTATCAGTTGTACAGGCGCCGAGTTCATGAATCCACCACTAGCAGTAACAAACAATTAGCATAATGACTGTTACAAAATAGTCATGGTTACACGTGCAACTTAATGTGGTTGTTTTCTGTAATAACATCAGATTCAGAGAGTTCTACAGCATGGCCACAGGCCCTTCGGCCCCACTAGTCCATGCAGACTAAGTCTCATTTCCCTGACATATTGTTCTCCATGAATCTGCATCAGGGGGTTAAAACATGAAGCAGCTCATTTCATTAGAAAATGAAGAAATATGCAATATTTGTTCACAACGATGTCTATTCATGAAATAAATTTAGCAAATCCTACATTTTATTGCCGTTTTGATAAATATTTATTGTGAAGCCACAAACCACAAGGCTAACAGTAAACCTTGTGGAGAATTGTGTGAACATCTGATGATTTACTGTATCACAGAAAATGCTGGAAACACACAGCAGGTCAGTCAGCCCCAAGGGTGGTTTTGAGGCCTCAAACAGTCAGAGACCTAGGTGGAGTTTGCATCTTCTCTCTGTGACCCACTGGGTTCACCCATGTGATCTGATTTCCTCTTGTATCCCGAAGGTGTATAAATTGATAGGTTAATTGCCTGTTGCAAATTGCCCCGGGGTGTTGATAGAATCTGTTGGGATTTCACGGCAACAATAAAATGGCTTGAATGTTGATGAGCGTAAAGGGATGGTTGATGGTCAATGGGTGAACCATTGCTCCTGCATCTGTACAATATCTTTCTAAGATGTTACGGGGGTCAAACAGTCTAAAATGTTGAACTCTGTTGCTCTGTCTGCAAATCCTGCATGATCTGTTGAGTAGATCCAGCATTTGCTTTTCCAATTTCAGGTTTACAGCATGTGAGCTGTTTGGCTTTCACGTTCATTTACTGACTGCATCAAACTGCATACCTTTCAATATCTTTACCAATTATGGAAATGTCGATGATAAACTTAGAATTTTTGTAATTCTACCACATCTCAATTTTGGTTCATGGTGCCACTTCTTTGCGTTCACATGACATGATAGAAATTAAATTTTACCGTGTTTTAAATAAGTGATTGCAAAAATTCATTTCTTCAAGAAAATGTTACTTGGTTTTTGATTTTACAATATCTGCTCCAAGTATATGAAAATCATCCGCTTGCATTCGTGTATGTTTTCCTGGCACACAGGCAGTTTAGCAACAATAATTTTGCAACAAGAGCCCAAAAGCTTTAAAGTTAGTAGGTCTAATATATCCTGAACTTTACCTCTGCACTCCCCTGTTTAAAATATCCAGTAAGCAATCGATCGTTCAGCCAGCATTTAAAAATATTGTGCTGACTACCAGGAAAATCTGAAAAGAGGAGCTTGGCTAAATACATTTAATGGGTATGATGGATCAAGGTTAAAATATAAAACATGTATGTCTTGAAAGGACCTGATCTTGCTTGTTTGAGAAGGTGACTGGGGAGAAAAGATACACAATTTTTTTTGAGGCTTATGAAAAGTAAACCCCATTAAAGATGTTTAATACTCTTTGTGATTGGGTAAGCCATTGCATAGATTAAATCCAGGATAAGAATGGGTTTCAATCTGAGTGGTTGCTACACCACTCTCAGCCATCCTAATGCTCTGTGATTGACACTGCATCAAGTAATCCGCTTGGGAAGTGCATGCTGCTTTTGCTTGGCAGGTAAATAAGGTCAGTTTTCAAATAATAAAACCATTTAATGTTTTGCTGCTCTTTAAGTAAATCCAAAAAACAAGAATTGAACCATTTGGCTTAGAATGATGCCCCTGTGGGCATTTTCCAAATTGAATAAATCCAAACCAAGTGAGAGTGAGCAGACTGCATTTATGATCCAAGTGATTAATGCCATCCCTATATATTGAGTGCACACACATAACACCATGTGGTAGAGAAGGATTTTCTTTCCTCTAAGAGATGATTCACTCATATTTGAATTGAACTATTTCCCATACAAAATTAGATGCCAGTAAACCATACAAATTCATTGAAATTGATTTGAAAACTGACATTATTCCAAGAATGGCAATTAAATATTAATTCTCATCCTTGCATACTTTTCATGCTAAAGCACCATCAAAGACTGAACATAGAACTGTACTTGTTCCGAAATCATCGCAAGAAACCCACAATGTTTACAAAGAATTGTTTTCTTTCATTTCAGCTTGACGCTGAGGCGAGTGCAGTCCTCAAGGAGCTGCAGGTTAAACTGAATGTGGTCTTGGATGAACTAAGCTGTACCTTTGCCACAAGGTAATGCAACGTGACTAAAAGGTATTAATGCAGCTGAATGATGTGTTTGGCAGATTCTTTCAATGCTGCTTCGATGGAAGAATTTAACATTTATCTTTTGGCAATTTTATGTTAAATGATGGGACTGCCACAATTCTACTTTTTGAGTATGTGTCCATCATTTAAGAAGCTGAAATTAATATTGTAAAATAGGAACCTAAATGTCATAAACATTTCTAAAGACTGATTGTTTCCATTTCTTGCCAATATTTGAAACCAACATGACTGACAGCATCATGCAAGTATTTTCAATTTTACCAGAGTAGGTAACTGGGAAATGTCACCAGCTTTGCAATGGCTCAGCGTAATCATGTTGCTATGGTGAGATGAATGACCAAGGTTAGCCTTCTAGCCAATTCTCCCTGAAGGGACAGAACCTGTGGTGGTTGGAGGTTGATCATCTCTGCGCAGTTCCTCAGAATAGTGCCAAGCCCTAGCCATCTTCAGCCACTTCCTCAATATCCCTCCTTCGGCGGGTGATCAGGAGTCGGTCGGGATGTTCACTGAGAATTGGACAATGTTCAGCACCATTCTCGACTCCTCGCCCACATCCAAATGCAGGAAGACCTGGGCTGATTGGTGGAAAATAGAAATTGTGGACAGAACGGGAGTAACCGTATGCATAGTGTGGCACCATGAGCAGCAAGTGATGGAAATGGCCTGGTTGAGTGCGCCCAGAAACTCACCACTATGCGGTCACAGCGGCCACTTCACCCTCAAGCACTTGGTGCTATCCACAGGACATACTGCAGCGACTCATCAAGGCTCCTCACCCAGCAACTTCCAAAGCCACCACCTGCACCTGCAAGGAGGAAAAGGGGAACAAGGACATTGGAACACCAGCACTGGGAAAAGGGCAATGGAACACCACCACTGAGAAAAGGGCATTGGAACACCAGCACTGGGAGTTGCCTCCCAAGGCATGGGAACACCACCATTGGGAAGTTGCCTCCAAGGGCATTAGAACATCACCACTGGGAAGGGACCTCCAAGCCACACCCCCCCCCCCACAGAATTTGAAGTATTTTGCCATCCCTTCACTGCTGGGGACACCCCACACCTCGAGGACTGCAGCAGTTCAAGAAGCTAGCACCTCACCACCTTCTCAAGGGCAATGAGCCTACATCTATGTATTAAATAAAAATTAACCTGTGGACTGTTGTGAAGATATGACTAGTACAAAAAAGGCAGGTTGCCCCTGAAGTGGAGAGAGACTAATATCCTTGCTACCAGGTTAGTTGGAGCTGTTGGGGAGGGTTGAAACTAGCTCGGTGGAGGGAACGCGAGTGTGATGTCAGATGATGGAGCAGTTGGTGAAAAGGTAGAAGTCATGTGTACTGAGACTGTGAGCAGTGGATGGACATAAATGCAGTCAGGTGGGGTGAAATGTGTTGAATTTAATGCAAGAGGTATAAAGAATAAGGATAATAAACTTCGAGCATAAATCAGCACATGGGATGATGATAGTGAGCACCTCCAGGACTATCACAATGAGCACAGACCCCCCCCATCCCGGCTGTGTGTGCTTAGTCCATTGCTGTGCACTATGTTGATTCACAGTTGTGCAGCCACAGTGCAGCATATCATCAAGTTTGCTGATTACAAGACAGTGGTGGGCCTTATCAGTAAGAAGGAGGAGGCAGTGTACAGACATGGTACACACACTAACAAACTGGTGCAGAGCAAACAACCTGTATTTGAACATTAAAAAAAATCAAAATAGATGTGTCGACTTCAGGAGGGCCCAGGGAGATCGTGCTCTCCTGACCATTGACGGCTCTACCGTTGAGGTCATCAAGGGTATCAAATTCCTCAGTGTGCATCTGGTGGAGAATCTCACCTGGTCCCTTAACACCAGTTAAGAAAGCCCAGCAGAGCTTTTACTTCCTGCGAAGGCTGAGGGAAGTCCATCTCCTACCCACTTCCCTCATTACATTCTACAGAGGATGTATCGAGACCATCCTGTGTAACTGCATCATCTTCTGGTTTGAAAGCTGGACCTCCTCGGACCACAAGACCCTGTACAGGATCGTGAAATCAGCGGAAAAGACCACTGGGGAACCTCTTCCGAGCATGGAGGACATCTACTACACTCAATCTAAGTGGAAGGCAATAAACATTGTGAAAGACTCCACACTTCCCGTATGTAAACTGCTCTCCGTAGTACTCGGTCCCTTATGTCCAGAGAGAGAAACAGCTTTTCCTCCCAAGCTATCAGGCTCCTGAACTCCCAGTACAGATGTGCTTACTGCACCATGGACGTTCAGTGTATACGTCTTAAAACCTTAATATTTTCATGGGTTAACTGCTTTCCTAACTTAAATATGCTCTGTGGTCCTGGAAAAATGCTGCCTTGTCCTACTGTGGAGCATGGTATGAATGATAAATAAATATGACGACTTAATATTTTGGCCATAACATCAGCGTTGGCAGATGCAAGGTCAGGATTGGCTGGATATTCTGGCGTTCAGATGTTTGTAAAGGGGAGAGAGGTGAGTGATGTTGCTAATCTGTAGAAGTGAGCACCACAACATTCTAAAATGTTCGGCCAGCTTTATGATAGGAGGGGCTACGAGGGAAAAGCCCTGACCATATTGGCTGAAGGCCCGTTCTGTGCTGTGTGACTCTGTAACTCTATTTCTCAACTGTTTCTAATTGACATGAGCTCCTGATAATGAGTGGCCCAGCACCTGTCGAAACACAACACCGAGCAGCTGGGACAAGAGCTTTCAGTGTCACTAGCACCAACCGGTTGGACTGCACACAGCCGGATGGTCAGAATAAAGCTAAAGTTCGCTGTGTTGCCAATCTCCCTGGAGACATGTTGCTGAGCCGACGTGATGCTGTTTCAGTTTTAGATCAGATTTGAGTGTATCTGCACTGCAGAAAGAAGATGGCAGTGCTGCTGTAGTGGCAACACTACCGCTGGTGTGGACCCATGGGGAGCATGGGAACAGATATGAAGCGCTCCCACAGGATCCATCCTCTCAGACTGCCATCGGCTCTGCATGTGCTTTAAACGGCCCATTAAGGAAGCCAACAGTGGTTTTGTTTGGAATCCCGTGCCGTGGGTCTACGCCCAAGATGGCGGCGCCTATTAATCGGCAGCAGCCACGAGGGGCTGCAGACTTGGGGGAAGCGGAGGGACTGGAGCAGGGCACCAGAGGACGGGAAGATCACTCCCTGCCTGAGAGAGAGAAGTGGAGGACACGACCCACGGGGATGGTGAACACGGCGACAGACCAGTGAGGGGACTCTGCAGCTGAGGGACCAGTGGGGCGGGCTGCTGGTGACTGGAGGCGAGGAACCCGCAGAAGCTGTGGGCTGCAAGAGACTGCTGTCGGGAGACACGCACCGGGCTGCGGATTGCTGGAGACTGGCTCGAACTGGTTGGAGGGGCGCCAGGTATTACAACCTGGATGCGAAGAGGGGCCGAGGATGCTGGAGGGATCCTGACCATGTCAGAGATTCGGATCTGGAACTCGGGTTGCCAGTAGTTTGGACTGGACTGCGGCTGCAGGGGCTGTGAAAGCGCTGGAGGCGAATCTACAGACACTCAGTGTCTGGGGGGAACTGTCTTTTGCTTCTCTCTCTGACTGTATCTGACTGTAATACTGTAGGAGGCACTTAGGCAATTGCTGCCGGTGACAAATCTGTCTGCCTTGCACAGCAGGCAAAAAGAAATTTCATGCAATATGACAATAAATTGAATCTTGAAACAGATCACTCCCTGTACCCATCTATAACAGCAATTGTACAGCCTAATGTTTACTCAACTTCTCCAAGGAGGCTCACTCTGTTTTTGAATGAGTCAGAGTTTCAGGCTGATTTTCTTTCAGTTCAACCTGTAGAACATAAGTGGCTGAGTGATTACATTGGCTGCAGAAAGCCTCAGGGCTGCAGGTGAGTTGTTATTTTTAGCTTGATTTTTTTGAGTGGCAGAGACCACTGAGATCTTGGTTTAAACTGGAGGTCGGCTGCTCCTGTTGTTGCTGATCTGGCTACAACATTTGATGTTTGCAAAGGGATCCCATCACTCTGAGAGGCTGGAAAAGGCCCAGAGAGGCAAGGGAGTTCTGCTTCATGGCCACAAAGGCTCTGTAGTTTTCCCAGATACACAAAGAAACCTTGGGCCCCTCTTCTCTCCTAACACCAATGTAACAACATACAATTAATTATATGGCCCAGATTTCTTGTGACCTTTATCACCCAGGAGTGACAAGTGCCTGGAGCTAACCCCTGGAAAAGGTATGGAGGAGGAACCCACCCTCCGAGTGCCTGATGTACTGAAGGGAGAATAGGTTGGGTGTTTTTATTCTTTGCTGTGAACATCCATAATGCACTGACCAGCTTCCTCTCGCATTGTCTCCTTCCTTTCCTCCTTGGACGTTGATCCTTGCAGTAAATTTCCACTTTCCATCGTGTCTTTGTGACCCTGACAAGGATCTTGCTTCTTCCGCTCTTTGGATTCAAACGGTGCTACGTTGTTATTCGAGTGTGTCCTTGGCCATTAATCTTTTCCATTCCCACCCATTCTTTTGGACAAGGTTCCAGCAATATAACTGCTTCTTTCCCTGTACGATTGAGTTCTTTCTACTGTTAAATATTTTATCAGGAGGATCCAGTAATAATGAAAGCGGGTTATTTTTGGTTTCATTCAGCCACAGTAGTGCACCGTGTAGCACTGTCAAAAATGTTCAAGAGATTTATATTGATTTGGCATTTCATCTTTTTCTGGAGAAATGTTAAAGGATTATTTTTGCAACCTATCACCAAGGAAACCAATTTCTCATAAGTCATAGATTTTAATAACCTGCTCTCAAATTCTTATTGGCAGTTGACAATTAAGCTTGCTGATTTGAGTAGCTGCCATGAAAAAGAGCCACCTACAAGAGGATAAAATGAACTAAAAAATCTTGAAATATATTCTGTGTAAAAAAAACATGTTTCGTGTGCCAATAAATTGTGAGATGTGACAATAAAACTTGTGAAATCTCATTTGCTCTGAGGATAATAAACCATCAGGTTGTGTTACATTTTCAGCAAAAACACCCTCCACGAGAAGAATTCAGCAGGTTGACCAGCATCACCAGGAAAGAACGAATGGTCAACATGGGAGGTGGGAACCCTTCATCAAGACTCCAGCTCCTGACCAACCTCTCTAGACTTGAAGGGTTTCTTTCTTTTTAAAATATCTTTATTGAATTTAATTTTAAAAAAAAGCATACACACATATTAATCCAATACATGGGCTGAAATACAGGTCGTCCTCAATTTACGACCGTAATTGGGTCTGAAGGATTAGTCATAACTCAGATTGGTCGTGTCGGATTTGCATGTCTTAACGAGGTATTAAAGCAATGTTTCAAAACAATATTCAATAAATGAAGGATTTCAGTATATGTACAGTATTTTTTTAACATTTCGGTTGTATGTGCAAGTGGACGTAACTCATAGGTCATAAGTTGGGGACAGATCATTTGTACTTCTCAAATAATGCCTTAATCCTACGTCGTATAAATTGTGTGTACCCTTCTCAATCAAACCCATCTTATCAAAATATCTCAAAAGAGAAAAAAAGCACAAAAGGAAAATGGACCCGCCCCCCATTAATCAACCCCCTCCCTTTAAACAAGGTTAACTATATCTAATATACAAAAGGAAAGGGAAGATGCCATTCACAGACCAGACAGAGCTACTTAGGAGTATCCAAACACTTTAATTCTTGAATTGATGGTAATGCTCCACGAATGGGTCCCACCTCTTGTAAAAATTCACCTTCAACATTATATCCAATTTGGATGAAATGGAAAGACTGTGCTCCACCTACTTATATTCAATGGTTACAGGAGGTTGTGTCCTTCCTAGGTTTAGAAAGAAATCAGAGTTCCTACCCAAAATGTCGGCCATTTTGTTCCACTGATGCTGCTCGAACTGCTGGCATCATCCATGAGATTGTTTTTTGTTCCAGATTTCAGCAGGCTTAAGTCAAGTCACATTTATTTATCCTTCATACCATGCTCACTTGGTAGGATGAGATAGCATTTCTCCAGGACCACTGAGCATATTTACCTAGATGTAAGTTAGGAAAGCAGTTAACACATTAAAATATTATGGTCGTAAGATGTATACACTGAAAGTCCACGGTGCACTAAGCACATTTGTACTGGGGAAAGAGCTGTTTCCCACTCTGGACATAAGGGCCTGAGTGCTAGGTACCTCCTGCCAGATGGCAGAAGGGAAAACAGTTTACATTCAGAATGTGTGGAGTCTTTCACAACGTTTATTGCCTTCCACTTAGATCGAGTTTAGTTAATGTCCTCCATGCTAGGAAGAGGTTCCCCAATGGTCTTATCCACTCTCTTCACTAACCTCTGCAGGGTCTTGCACTCTGAGGTGGCACAGCTTCCAAACTAGGTGGTGATACAGTTGCAAAGGATGCTCTCAATATATCCTCTGTGGAATGTAATGAGGGTGGGGTGGGAGATGGACTTCCCTCAGCCTTTGAGCTGCTGGGCTTTCTTGGCTATGGAGCTGGTGTTAAGGGACAAGGTAAGGTTCTCCGCCAGGTGCACACTGAGGAACTTGATACTATTGAAGACCTCAAAGGTGGAGCCATCAATGGTCAGGGGAGCGTGATCTCCCTGGACCCTCCTGAAGTTGACAACCATCTCTTTTGGATTTTTTTAACATTCAGATGCAATCTGCAGTCTCTTGCATGGCTTGTGTATAGTTTTTGGAAGGTTTTTTTTGTTATCTGTAGCTTTGAGGAAGCCATGGTCTGGGAGGTGGTGTGAGGATACTTTATCGAAGAAATTTGCCTTTCCCATTCCCCCACCATTGCCACGCCCTTCTTCACCAATCATTTCGCAGTCAATCAGAGTTAGATCGCGGTTTCGATTTGGACTGACAGATTATTATGTCAAATGCAGTTCATAAGTAGAGCATTTGGTCTATCGTATACCTAACGAGGTGGTCAGAGATGTCCACTTGGTGCACAAATTAAGGTTGGGTCTGTAATTTGCCCCTGATTTGTAACCCTGGAGTGATGCAGCACAGAAGGAGGCTTGGCAGCTGTTGTGTGTGGAGTAGCACTTTGGTCGAGTTATTTAATTAATCCCACCTCCTTGTTCTTTCCTCAGCCTCTTAACAGCAGGTTACCTGAAGGTGGATCTCATTATGGGGTATGAATGGTTAATGCTACAAAGTTCAGTAACAAAATGTACAATTGACGATGACACAACAAATGTGAAATTATCTTGCACTATATATAATGTTTTACTGTGGATAAAGTCTATTTTCAAATTTAAAAGAAGGTTATGTCTTCTGCAGACATCAAACCAAAATCTGCCTGCCTTTCTCTTGACTAGCCTTTCTTTCTCACTGGGCATAATATTTAACATGCAGGTCTGACTGATAGAAAGTATTTTCTTAGAAGGTATCCTCAGCTCAATATTATACTCTCTCAGTGTACCAGTACATGGCAGTGATATTGCACTCCCTTGGTGTACCAGTACTGGGCAGTGATATTACATTCCTTCTGTGGACTAGTACTGGGCAGTGATATTACACTCCCTTGGTATACCAGTACTGGGCAGTGATATTACACTCCCTCTGTGTACTAGTACTGGGCAGTGATATTACACTCCCTCTGTGTACTAGTATTGGGCAGTGATATTACACTCCCTTGGTGTACCAGTACTGGGCAGTGATATTACACTCCCTTGGTGTACCAGTACTGGGCAGTGATATTACACTCCCTTGGTGTACTAGTACTGGGCAGTGATATTACACTCCCTCTGTGTACTAGTACCGGGCAGTGATATTACACTCCCTTGGTGTACCAGTACTGGGCAGTGATATTATACCCCATCTATGTACCGTGATCCAGCTGTAAAATCACACCCTCTTTGTGTACTGGTAACTGGCAGTGATATTACACTCCCACTATGTACTGGTAACTGGCAGTTTAAAATTGCCGATTACATTGGTTTAGACAATGGACAAAAGGTGCTGGAGTAGGCTAATTGATCTGGTTAATTTTCTGCATCTATACCCGGTAATCGTGCCATGTGAAATATAGCCAACTGCCAACCCTCCTAGGAAGCAGGTAAACTTACCAGTCTCGCTGCACTTGGGAGCCTTTCCCACTGTACCATGATTTACCTGGTTAATCGGCAACCCAGCATTTTAAGGGGGGGGGAGGTCCTCTCTGCCAGCAGTGACAATGTGAGAGCAGAAAGTGCTTTCACAACGCCAGAAGGTGATTAGTGAGTTAACTTGGCTGGGCCTTGGCACTTGTCCCCACCAAGTGTCAGAACTGATTGAATTTAACTCGCCCTGTCAGGTTACACTCCCTCGATGTAGTGGTACCTGGCAGTTTTACAGTTTGTATGTTAAAAGCTGAATTTCAGCATTCTTTAATTTCATTTTAAATTTAATGGTACAGCATGTCAGAAGCTGATTCTGGTTATTGAAGCCCATAACACCCAATTAACCTACAATCCCCGCACATTTTGAACAGTGGAAGAAAACCGGAGCATCCAGAGGAGACCCACGCAGACACAGGGAGAATGTACAAACTCCTTACAGACAGCGCGGGATTTAAATCCGGTGACTGGTGGCATTGTAGTGTTTCACTAACTGTGCTGCCCTTTGTTTTATGTTAAAGGGCAAATCATTGTGGTTGCATTTCCTTTCAAGTTTTGTTGTTCTTGGTAGTTTAGTGATTTGAAGACGTTGTTGTATTTTGATATTCGACTTTGCATGCATGACCTCCTCACTAACCCCACTTTATTGCTTTAGCTTCCAGTCCGTCATTGAAGAATGCGTGAAGCAGATGAACCTCGAGTTGTATCAAATGAGAGGGAACGGGAACACATCGACCAACAGGAACAGCGCAGCCATGGATGCAGAAATTGTCTTGCGGCCTTTAATGGACCTGCTGGATAAAAAGTAAAGTGGCTCATCCACAAGGTTCAGCTCCAAGAGAGTCATTTCACCCCTCCTCTCCCCACTCCATATTGACACATCTCTGCATTGAATTGAAATGCACATATCATGTACACATCTTGAAAATTTGGCCTATAAATTGTAGTCATCAGGAAGCTGCTTTGCCAGTCTGTATTTTACCGAGGTACTTACAGGATACTGTTTTATATGGATGGTTTGCTGACAGATTTTGTGAAGCAGAATCCAAGTCTTTTTATGTCTTTACTGTCTGGCGACAATTGATGTATTTTTCCTTTATATTCCAGCCTGACTCTGTTTGATAAAATCTGTGAAAAGACTGTTTTAAAAAGGGTTCTGAAGGAACTTTGGAAATTAATTCTGAACACAATGGAAAGAAAGATAGTTCTGCCTCCGCTAACAGACCAAAGTGTAAGTACCATCCTACCGTCGCCATATTTCAAAAAGTAGACACCGGCTCCCTTCCAAATATCTGACTGGAAGGCAGGGGTGACACAGATCCCACACGCACACACTGAAACAAACATAGCAAAGCTGTGAGATTAAATGTCAGTCCAAAGATAAAAAATGATGGACCTCCCTGACTAATGTTAGGTCTGCTTTGTTCATGAATGAGTGAGACAAACACCAGACTGAGTCGAAATCAGGGTTCTTTGTTCTTTATTACCGGATTGTAACCCTTGCGACTAACGATGTTAGTCGGAGAATGCATTCTGCCGTTATCAGCAAAATGGTGATTTTTTATACCCTTGGATACGTGCTTAGAACATCATCATATCATTACTTGTCCAATGACTAAAACTGTTGCTATCCTTTCCCTGCTAGCTTCCTGCCTCTCAATCCATCAATGTCTCTCTTATCTTGTAAGTACAAGGATGCATTCACATCTTGTTACAGCCCTGTACAGGGTAACTCCTTACACATTCCCATCTCATGATGTTTTACCTTACACTAATCTGGCATTCGTTTCTAATCAGGAACTGGGACAGCAATTAATGTGGAATGAATGTTTCTCCAATGTCTTCTATGCATTTTTTGAAGAACATGATCAGTCATGACTATCCTATTTAAATAATTAATGATAATTAATATAATTATTCTAATTAATAATTTTATGATATCACAATTTATCAGTAAGTGATGATTTAATAATTAATAGGTAAGAATTTTCAAGTTACCTTCATTTTGTACTGGGCAAAGTTATTGCAAACAAAATCCTGCAGTGGGTTTATACCTGCCGAGATTGGGCAGGTGTTGACCTCACAGTTAACTCTGTACAAACCATTTCTGAATAGGCTCCTGAAGCTGGGAAGCCTTGCACACATTCTTCTTCCTTGTAGGTAGACCCCCAGGATCAAGGATAATCCATTCACTCCGGTTTTCCAGATTTGCAGGTGGCTAGGGAGGCCAGTTTGGGAACAGCAAACTCTTCTGCAAGCCAGGTAGTTTGTGGAAGACAAGAAGCTGGGTAGACTGTGAGATGATCTGCTTCTTCACTGACGGACGTCAGTGTGCTCGACCATGGTCTAGGTTTAAATTTTAGATCAGATTTGGCCACGTCTTCACTGCGACAGATCACTCCCTGTTCACATCTTATAACAGCAGGATGATCTGTCAATTATAAAGTCCATTGTTTACTCATCTTATCCGAGGAAGCTGGTTGATATATAGGGCTGGGTCTTACAATCCCTGACGTTTCAGTCTTGGTTAGATTGATCCTCTCTCATTGAGTTAGTATGGTCGGTGTCTCAATTACAATAATGGAGGATGACCGTTAGGGAATATTAACTGGTGTCTGACACATGGAAAAAGAATTGAGACAAGCTCACACACTCCTAATGAATGAATCAAAGTTTCTGGCTGACTTTATTACTATTCAAATAGAGAATAATTGTGTGAACAATTACATTGGCTTCAGAAAGCCCAAGGATCACAGGCGAGTTGTAAATTTTAGCTTGATTTTTTTGAGCAACAGTGAGATCTCGGTTTAAGCTAGAGATTAGATTGGCTGCTCTCGTTGTTGCCAACCTGACTGCAATGTTCGATGTTTGCAAATGGACCCCATCACTCTGAGAGGCTGGAAAAGGCCCAGAGAGGTGAGGGAGTTCCCGGGTGCACAAGGAAACCTCAGGCCCCTCTTCTCTCCCAACACCAGTGTAATGGAAACAGGAGAGTGTACCTGCTGTACCTGCTGCTCACTTCAGCGGTGTTCCTTATGTTTTACCACTGCACCATCCTCCGACACCAACCTTCTACCTTGACATCCAAATACGTTGTTCATTAATAATATACTGAACTCCACACACTCTAGGCTGAAGAATTCCAAAGTCTGCTGCCCTATGAGTGTAGAAATCCCATCCTGTCTGAGTCCTGGTGAAGTCCTCTGCTACTGTCTCCAAGACACTCACAGCAGGTTTGCGATCCCCTCCTCAGCTCCTCTGTGGCTGGCTGCTCTCATCCAGGAATTCATTCCATCCATTGGACATCCAACATTTCAGCATCTGATATGGCCTATCCATACCGAGCTGACATTAAACTCTCCTAGCCCTGATGCTGAGGGAAGTTGTTTGGGGCATCCCGTCTGCCTCTGGGTCCGCCTGTCTCCTGGGTCCATCTGCCTGCCTGGGTCCATCCGCTTGCTGGGTCCGTCTACCTGCTGGGTCCGTCTGCCTGCTGGATCTGTCTGTCTACCTGTGTCCATCTGCCTGCCTGCCTGGTCCATCCGTCTGCCTGGGTCCCATCTTGGCCAAGATTTAAAGGCCATCCCGCTCAGATTCAGCTCTATATGAAGTTAATGGGCAAGGATGACCATGTAGATTTTGTCTAGACATACAGCACAGTAACAGGCCCTTTGGAACAGTGGGACAGTGGGAGCAGCCACATAAACACAGAGAGAGCATACAAACTCCATACAGTCAGTGCGGGATTCGAACCTGGATCGCTAGCGCTGTGACAGTGTTGGACTAACCACTACACTGACCGTACTGCCTGAATATTGATTATTTCACCTCATCAATAATCATCGGGGTTTATTTGCCTAAATCTCCAAATTGTTCCAATTTGTTCCAGGTAGCCCTACCCCACTCTGGTTCCACTGTTCCTTTACCCTGGCCTGGACTTACATTTTTCTTTCTAACTTTTCCCCCCTCCCCCACCTTCCTAAAGGTCTCTCACTCTAGGCCATCCCTCTACCTCCCACACCTCTGTCCTATCATCTCTGGGCCCATACCCCACCTCTATTCAGTCCAGGCCCCAGAACCGAAATAATGACTGGCCATTTCTACCCAGTGATGCTGCCTGACCTGCTGAGCGCCTTCACCTTTCCATTGTTTGCTGCTGCTAAAAGCTTTGATCTTTCACCCCATGACCTAATTGGGAGAAAAGGTAACAAGGAATTGCGTGCAAGATATCGAACGTTCAAGCAGAGTCAGGTAATGATTAAAACTTGGGGCTTTCAGTTTATGTTCAATCCATAACTGACAAGTCCTGAATGTCAGCACAGATAGTGGTTGTTTGTCTCCCATCAATAAATGAGCAATAAATGTTGGGCAAAGTAGTTTGTGGCCACTTACAGGAATACTCTTCATTTAAATGGAAGGGGGCACGGAGGTTAACTTTCCATTTCATTACACTGGCGACATGACTGAAAAGCCATTTTCTGAACAGATGTCACTGTCAAGTTGCCAACGCAGAAGACAGAGACTCCATTAATGGTTGCTTTTGGAAACATAAATCATTGCCAGGCAGTGCACAGGTTATTTGAATATAATTTATTAAAGAGGGTAGGACTATTGTCGACCAATTTTCAGTAAAACATTACACAATTGCAGTGCTCTAATTGTAACCAAGTGCTCTTTGCTGGATTGTAATCAGGCAATGGTTTGAACATTCTGACAATTACCATTGATCTCTAACATAGTTTTGTCACTTCAATTGAATTGTACTATTGATCGATGAAACAGTGAACAAGTTCTTCCCACAACCCCCAGAACAGGATGTGATTAGCTTGCAGTGCACTTCAGCCAACACGGTGAATGTCTGCCACTTCTACCCTCCCTGCATGGCTGCATGTGACTGCCTGCACATGCAGGCACCTTCTCCAGGGAGCCACATGCAGTGCTGGGGGCTATTTGAACACAAAATGTGTGCACTCATCATTGAGCAGTGGCTGAGATGTATGGGGCATTCAGATACTGTGCCAGGGATTTAGCTGGGAAAGACAGAAAGTGGAGAAAGCAGAGGGGCTTTCCAGCAGATGCTCAGAGAAAGGGGCAAGGCATGGTGCGGAGTCCTAGTCCAAGCCCAGGGCATGGTGAGAGAGGAAGGTTAACGATCTCACACAAGGTGCAAAGGTGAACCTAATGTCCTCACAAATGCATCGAGATGCATCTCCTAAATTAGAATTAAACAGGAGAGCCTGCAGCCGCTGTGATTGCAGTGCAATACACCAAAATGCTGGAGAAACTCATCAGGTCATAGGAAGCAGAGGTGTATAACAAACGTTTTGGACATGTCCTTCGTCAAGGTATAACCAGAAAGCAGGCAGGCACCTGAATTAAAAAGATGAGGCGAGGAAAGAAGAAGGGGCAAGGGGAGAAGCACAGGCCAAGAGGTCATAGGTGAAAATGGAAGGGAGAGCAGGAGAGGGATATGAAGGAGGGGATAACTCTGAAAGGGAAGGGAATGGGAGAAAATGAGACAGAGGGATAGAGAGAAATAGGGGGGTGGAGAGAGAGAGAGGGGAAGAGCCTAAAAGAAAATGGAGACTTCAATGTTAATGTCATATGGTTGGAAAGTCCCCAGATAAATATAAGGTGTTGCTCCTCCCATTTGCGGGTAGCCTCAGTTTGGCAGTGCATCAGGCCATGGACAGACATGTCAGTGTGGAAGTGTTGTATGAAATTGGGATGTTGGCCACTGGAAGATCCCTGTTATTGCTCACAGACTGAAGGTGCTCAATGAAATGATCTCCCAGTCTGCATCCAGTCTCTCTGATGAAGGGTAGTTGACCCTGCAGGTTCACAAGTGAAATGTTGTTTCACTTAGAGAGGCGGTTTTGGGTGCCGAATGGTGGTGAGGGAGGAGATGGTTCCATGTGGCACTTCCTGCTGGTGGCGTCACATTGTAGGTGGTGGAAATTACAGAGAATACTACGTTGCATGCAGAGGCTGGCGGCATGGTAGGTGAGGACAAGGGGAATCCTGTCCTTGTTGTAACTCGGGGTGAGGGGGCCAAGGTGGATGTGCGGGAGATAGAGGAGATGCATGTAAAGCTAGACGTGATCTGTCAAGGCTGTCTTTGGGCTTGTTCTGACCTTCTGGCTTGACTTGTGTCACGCACAGCTATTGGGGTTGCTTTGAGGAATCGATTTTGCTGCCCGTCATCATTTACATCATGCTGGATGTTTCCAGCAGGACCTTGTGGAGATACGTCCCACCATGGCGCAGAATCCGTAAGGGTACCATGGATTTTGCGGTCGGACGGCACATGCCACAACACCGCGGTAACCTCCCTCTTCCTGAGGGACAATTCTCCTCAAGAGAATCATAATTACTCCCGCCAAATAGGGAAATAGAGGAAATGCAGGAAGAGGGGAAGACACATTTCTGAAGAAAGATAAAGCTGAATATTCTGGAAAGGAAGACCTCGTCCTGGGGGCAGATGTGACGGAGACAGAGGAATTGAGAGAAAAAGGACAGGGTGGGAATAGGTGTAGTCAAAATAGCTGTGGCTGTTGGTGGGTTTGTAGAAAATGTTTGTTGAGACAGATCGAAAAAGGAGTGAGCATCACCAGAAATGGGGTCAAGTGAATTTGAGATTGGGGTGAAAGTTAGCAACAAAGTGGATAAAGTTGACGAGCTCCTCGTGAACGCATGAGGCAGCATCAATGCTCACACATCGATGTAACGGAGGAAGAGATGAAGAGCCTTGCTGTGCTATGGCCTCGTGGTGTCTGTATGCTGCGTGTGATCATTAGGCAGTGGCCAACATGTTTAATTTCCTGGCAAAAAGGGATGATTTCAGTAGATTTAGAAACAAATATGCATCTTCTAGAAATAAATCAATAGTTGGATGAAGGGGTTGGCTTATATGAGGAGAGATTGAGTCGTCTGGGTCTGAACTTGCTGGAATTTAGAAAAATTAGGAGATTTTATAGAAATGTACAAAATTATGAAAGGCAAGTTGTTTCCATGGTGGGGAGACCAGAACTGGGGGAAATAGCCTCAAGAATTAGGGTAGTAGATTGAGGATGGAGATGCGGAGGAACTGCTTTTCCCAGAAGGTGGTGAATCTGTGGAATTCGCTGCCCATTGAAGCAGTGGAGCTGACCTCAGTACATTTATTTAAGGCAAGGTTGGATAGATTTTTGCATAGTTAGGGAATTAAGGGATATGGGTAAAAAGCAGGTCGGTGGAGATAAGCCCATCACAGTGGCCTGAATAACCAACTCCTCCTCCTATTTCTTATGTTGTTATGGATGGACATAGGAATTAAAAGCACACGCATGCACGCATACACACACGCGCGTACACACACACACAACTGGACATGCACGCGTGCACACACACAACCGGACACACACACACGCACGCGCGCACACACACACACGCACACACACACACACACACACACACACACACACACACACACACACACACACACACACACACACACACACACACACACACACACACACACACAACAAAGGCATTGAATGAATCCAGATGGGGTTGAATGCAGATGTCAGTGGACCTGTTGAGAATATTCGGCATGACAACATGTAGAAACCCACTGGTTTTGACTTGTTCAACATCCTCCTTGTGTTTTCACAATGTCTGAAACTCCTGGCACAGGGAGGCAGTGCGTTGCGATCCCAAAGTCATGGAAGCAGCATGAGCTTGGTGCTCCAGCACTTGGCATGGTGAGTTCCTGAACCCGGTGCTGTTGCTATGGAAAAGGGGAGGAACTCACTCATGTGTACCCGTTAATTTTGAGAGGAATTTGGAATTGCTGTCCTACTGACATTTTGTTCAGAGAATCTAAGTGTTCTGCAGTACAGGAAAATGCAAAGAGAGATAAAGCAATATTGTTGAAAGCTTAGTTTCACTTTGATTTTACGATCTCAGTGTGGCAAAGAGGGGCAGAGGAAGAGAGTAGTGGAAATGGACAGGGGATTGTTTGATAATTTCAGTATGTGCTATGGTCTCTATACAATTGCTCATACATCCAGTTTCTCATGCAAAGCCCACATTTTGGGCCAGATGCCTTTATTGAGACTGGGGAAGTGGAGAAGAGAGGCAGTGTACACAGAACAGGGGGGAAGGGTGCACAGGGTCTCACGTGGTGAATCATGGAGAGGACAAAGGAAAATCCCAGAAGCAGGGAGGGAGAAGCAAGAAAAATACAGATGGAGAAGTGTCACCACACAGGGGGGAGTGGGTGATTAGAAACAAAAGCTACCATTGCAGGAATGGTAAAGAGACCAGATGGGCCTGGTGTGGGGGTGAGGTGGAGAGTGTGGAAGAATCCAGGGAGGAGATGGAACCAAAGAGGGAATGGGGATGAGAATGGATGGAAAGAGGATGAGAGTGAAAATGGATGCAAAGAAAAAGAGCAGAAGGGATTCAGAAGAAGAGAGAGGACTTGTTGCCTGAAATGAGAAACCTCAATGTTCACGCCACTGTGCTGTGGACAGCCCAGGTGGAATATGAGGTACGATCCTATGGGTTACGTTGGGCCTCCCTCTGGCAGTGGAGAAGGCCCAGGACAGACAGATTGGGGTGGGAACGGGAAGGGGAGTTGAAATGGCAGTGACTGGGAGCTCGGAATATCCACCGTGGACAGAGTGTAAATGCTCTGTAAAATGGTCCCCAAGTCTGTGTTTGGTCTCACCGTTGTGCAGGAGGCCACATAGAGAGCACTGAGTGCAGTGGATGAAGATAGGTGGAGGTGAATCTTCACCTCGCGAGGATGGGCTGTTTGGGTCCCTGGATGGTGATGGAGGTGGGGGGGAGAGGTGTAGGAGCAAGTGTTACATTTCCTGGGGTCACAGAGAGGTGGGTGGGTTGGGATGAGCAGACGAGGGAGTTACAGAGGAAAGGGGTGGGGGGTGGTAGATTGTCTGATGGTGGGGTCTAGTTGCAGTTGATGGAAACAGCGGAGGAATTCTCACCCATTTTCATCCCCTTCCTGTTTGGATGCATCCACCTCCACTGGATTCTTTGCTCTTCCTTCCTGCTCCCCCATCCCTTGCCCTTCAGTTCCACCACCATGTTCACCGTTACTTGCAGCGTTTCTCATCACCCATTCCCCTGTGGGTTCATCTTCCTTCACCTGACCCCTTTGTTTCTCCAATCCTCTGCTCGGCCCATCACCTCCATCTGGTCCATCAATCCCCCATGGGACCCTGTCTCCCCTCCCCTCTGTCCCACCCCCCAAACCCCCTCCCTCCCTTCTCACCCTCTCCCTCCCCTTCCACCCCATCCCACCCCCTCCCACCATCCCACCCTTCCCTCCCACCTCTCACCACATCCCACCCCCTCCCTCCCTATCCCTCCCCCTTTCAACCCCCTCCCACCCAACCTCATCCCCCCCATCTCACCCCACTCCGTCCAGTCCCACCCTGTCCCACCCTTCCCATCTTGTCCCACTCTGTCCCACCCTCTCCCACCCAACCTTGTCACACCCCTCTCAACTCTTTACATTTGCTTCTCTACTATGTGAAGGGTTTCGGCCCAAAACACTGACCATTCTCTCACTGATGCACCTCAGTTCCTCTAGCGGATGGGGTTTATTCCCTAATTAATGGTTACTGGAGCTTTGCTTATTGCTAAAGAAATAATTTGCATTCTCTGAAGTATTATACCGCTCACAAGCAAAGAAATAAATCTCTTCTGCAAAGCTCATCAACCAAAGATGCCAGTGCTCTGAGCAAGACAGACAGATACAACAGCATATTTGAATGTATTGAAAACCATTCTGAAATCAAAAATAGCTATCACATGAATGAAGTTAACAACTTGAAATAGGTGAGATGGAAATCTCCATCCTCACACTCTAAATTGTAACATGTGCACAGCAGTGTATCTATCACAACATCAACATGTTCACTTCTCTGGTTATTTATCTATGAATAAGGTTACAAAATCAGCATCAATTTTGCAGGATGAAATCATTCAAAAGAGTCCTGTTCCCTGTAATTCATGTGAAACTATTGTATCGGACATCAGAGATGTTTTTTACACAGCCACTGCCTTCCAGGAAAATATTCCCATTTTCCCTGGAGCGTATGTTTTGTAAAAAGCTCGGAACAGGAATGATGGTGCCATTCCCATTCTGAAATTTTATTTCCTAGACCCCTTGTTCATTTCTCGGAATGTCTATAGTCTAAAGTGAACTGCAGGGATTCCATGAACAACGGGCTAATAAATAGGACATGGGCACAGTGGTGTTACAAGTCCCACCTCTTTACTTACCGCACTTCCGGGTTGCTGTCTAAACTCATGTAAAAAAAATGGAGGTCTGGAGGTTTGGTCATTCGTATGTGAATTACCAATGCTGAGACATTCTTCAGATGGATAAAATCACGTAGTTAATCTAAAAAAAACAGAAAAGAAACAGAAAAAAATGCTGAGTAGGAATGGGGCATTTGAAATGGATCAAATCAATTACCAGCTTCACACCTGATTAGTTATGATTAATATGCATGGTTTTTTTCAGATACTCTAGCCATCTACAATGAGGTCCACACTGTTGATTGAGTCATCTCTGCTTTGTCCCACTTATTTCTGTTTCCCGTGTTTTGCATTATATTTAACCTCATTCTCCATATCACTATTAAGCTGACATCTCGTACATTCTATCATTTCTGCTTCGTTCGGTGAGTTGTGGCTTTTTTCCCCATGTAGAAAAGTATCTTGACAGTCCCTGAACTATCCTCGCTTTAAAGATTGTCCGTTATTTTGTTGAATTTCTTCTTCTGGGCCAGATCCTTCATAGATTTCCAAAAACTAACTTCCTCAATTAACTAATCTAAACTGAAATATTCTAACAACAGTTTCCACCGAAGTTCATTTCAGGACTAAATCCAGCAATGAGATCCTCCTCCGTAAAAATGTAACTCAGAGAATTGCCTCTTCTGCATGCCAGCACAATTTAACATTGGGATCATTAAAGTCCTTCATTATCACTATGGATGGCACGGTTAGTGCAGCAGTTAACACAACGCTGTTACAGCACCAGCGATTGGGACCGGAGTTCGAATCCTGCACTGTCTTTAAGGAGTTTGTACGCTCTCCCTGTGTCTGCGTGAATTTCCTTGGGGGGCTCCAGTTTCCTCCCACTGTTCAAAACAAACTGGAGTTGTAGGTCAACTGGGTGTAATTAGTCAACACGGGCTTGTGGACTGAAATGGCCTGTTACCCTGCTGTATGTCTAAATTTTAAAAATTTTAATTTAAAATTGAAAAAAGTTCTTGCTCCTTGTAGTTCAAAAATTTCAATTTATTGCCCTTTAACGTTGCAGACACTAAGCAAATAAATTATTTTCGAGACCCTGACAGTATTCCCTCTATTAAATAGTGAAATAAGGTTCTCAATCAAAATGCTGCTCCTTTTCCCAGGTCTTTACCTTTCCTGGCTGTATTCCAGCATAATTACCTCTAACAAGGCAGTTCTGTTGACATGTTTCAGACTTTCTTCGGACTGACTTGTTTGTGACATTCCTCAAAACTCTGGGTCAAACACAGTCTGCCGGGTCGAGCAGCGTCAGTGGGAGAGAAAATGTTGGATGTTTTAGGTCAAACCTGAGAGATAGCTAAAGTGAGGACAGACTGGGGGGTGTGGTGGGGGTGGTGTTGGACAGGGGCCAATGGAAGGATTGATGAGCCAGTGAGAGAAGAAGGATGGCAGACACATGAGGCAATGGAGGCGGTGGATTGGCAGATGCCAGGCAAAGGCAGGAGGAGACAAGAGAAAAAGTTCTCAGGTGAATGCAACTGAGTCAGAGAGAGTGGAAGTGGAGATGATGTGGGGGGTGTAGATGGAGGGTTATAAGTGGAGGCAAGAGCTACTGGTGCTATAACCTGTTGTAAAGAAACAGAGAAGGAAATGGTGAGGGGAGAGGGTTTGAATTCCATCAGCAATGTGTGGTTGGGAGAGCATGGAATCAAAGAAGGGAAAAGGGGTATCAGTTGGGAAAAAGAATGGCCGATGTTTGGTCGGAACCTTTCATCAAAGCTGAGAGTTCAGAGGGGAGATGGCCAGTGTGATGAGGTCATGGAGGGATGGGGTTCTCCACCTTTACGTCTGTAGTCTCTCATGACTTGCCTCCAGTAAAGGCCATTGGATCAAAGCAGGAAAACACAGTGAAGTCAGAGAGACCCGCATGGTTACAATACAGAGACAGGCCCTTCAGCCCACCATGTCCATGCTAACCCATTGACCAGCATGGCCCAGAGCCTGCCACGTCTTAACGCGTTGTTCTCATTCATCTCTTCTCTGATTCCAAATTTTTTAAGCTTTCACCCCAGTTTCTGAACTCCTATCAATGAAATTCACCAACCATTGTGAAAACCTCCATCAAATCTCTCCATATTGTGTGTCCAAAGAGATTTGCCAGCATTTGCTGCCTTTTCACATTGCTGAATTTTCTCTCCTTGGTATCTCTGCTTGGCCTTGACCTTGACCTTGACATCTGCACTTCCCTGATGTTACATATCAAATTATTATTTGCCAAATCTATACTTTTGTATTTAATGTGCCTATCTTCTAAGGCAATGGTCTGCATATTCCAACAATTTTATCAATATCTGTCTTGGAATATTGAAGTATTTACTTCACAGCTGTGTGTTTAAAAGCTGGTTTGTATGATTAAGTATTGGGCCACATGTAATAGTCTATTCGATGCGATAGCTTGTTCTCAACAGTACCAGAGTCCTGTGTCGCTGAGCACCTGCCAATCCTATCACTGTTACACATTCAGGAATGTTGCAAAGCTTATGAATGATCCAACTGAATTAGTGTTCATGTCAGGAATGCAAGCTTCTGTAATTCAGACTCAACATTCAGCACCAGTCCCAAGATCTGCACAGAATACTCATGTCTGAACAAAGCCTATGTAATTTTCCCTCTAACAATACAAAAGCTAAATGGAGTCATGGCCAAGAACGAGCAAGGGATCACAATACACGACAAACATCACCCAATGCCTTCACTGCAGAAAGCACATCACTACCTTGTTGCCTACCAATTAATGAGAACATGGTGTGCAGCCAGTCGAAACTGCAGTGTGGAATGGCAGTGCAGTTCAGAAGGCTTTGAGAACCATGGAAGGCTAGAATCAATTAAACTGCGTCGCTTGAAGACTGTCTGCAGTTCCAACAGAGAGGGAGCACATTGGCCAGAGTCATTGGCAGGTTTCAATGCAGACATCTCTGTCACTACTTCTGCCATTGCGCTCCGGATTAGAGATGTGACCTGTAGCCATCCTCATCCACCTTGTTGCTTGTTTCATTCTGGAAAATTGCCATTCTTCAGGAACACTGACCCATACCCAGGTGTGTGAGTCTCTGTCCATGCTGACCCTTACCCAGGTGTGTGAGTACCTGTCCATGCTTACATGTACCCAGATGTGTGAGTACCTGTCCATGCTGACCCGTATCCAGGTGTGTGTTATCTGTAACCAAAAGGGATGAAGATTCTAGAACAAAACTAGAATGCTGGAGGAAGTGAACAGGTCAAGAAGCATCTGTGGAAGCAAAACCTCTGTCGCCTGGAACGATATTTCAGCGTCGGGGCTGGGCTGCGTGGGAATTGGAATGATGGTTCGTGTATTTCACTGTGTTGGGTGGGATAGAGGCTGGTGGGTGGAATCCAGTGAGGAGGAGATGAGGGGCAGCCGGAACAGGGTGCGAGAGGAGGGAATGTGAATGCTGATTGCAGAGAGAAGATAGCCAGTGTGTGTTTGAGGAGAACTCCTTGGGGGTTGTGTTCACCTGAAATGGGAGAATTCAGTGTTGATACCCTTGGTTTGGGTGTGTTTGGCCTCTCCATGTTGAGGGAGCCGACTGAGTGTGGACAGGTTAGGGCTGGGCACTCAGCCAAGGTTATCAACTGTGTGGTACTGAGACTTCTGTGTTGGATATATCAGTTTGAGATGTCGCACAGGATCAATGTCTTCAATGGAAAGGCTTACAAATGAGCATAGTTGGGTTTCCTTATGTAACTGTCACAGCATCTGGCCACTGTCTTGTTCCATCAAACGTTCTAGCAGCCGCTCTTTTCACAGCTGGCTGCTTCACAGAAATACTTCCTGACTGACATAGGCCCAGCCGAAGCAGTGCTGCCACCTCAGTGATGGACTCTGGCATAATGAAGCTGACTGGCAGAGGGCTCCCAAGGTATCTGCACAAGCTGGTGCCTAGAGGGGGCAAGCATCTGCTGCAAGGATAGCCACAAACCCACCACCTGGGAACTTCAGAGGAAGAGTCACGGAGGTTGGGCACAGAGGTACATGAGGAATACAACCAGAATATACGATGAAGAATACAGCCGGGACATATGGTGAAGAATACAGCTGAGACATATGACGAGGAATACAGCCAGGACAAACTATGAGAAATACAGCTGGGACGTACGATGAAGAATACACCTGGGACATACGGTGAGGAATACAGTGGGGGTGTATGGTGGAGAATACAGCCAGGGTGTACAGTGAAGAATACAGCTGGAGTGTATGGTGAAGAATACAGCTGGGCCATTCAATGAGAAAAACAGCCAGGGTGTATAGTGAAGAATACAGAGAGGACATATGGTGAAGAATACAGCTGGAGTGAATGGTGAAGAATACAGCTGGAGTGTACGGTGAGGAATACAGTGGGGGTGTATGGTGGAGAATACAGCCAAGGTGTATGGTGAAGAATATAGCTGGGATGTACGGTGAAGAATACAGCTGGAGCATACAGAGAAGACAGCCAGGGTGTATGGTGAAGAATACAGCTGGGGTATATGGTGAAGAAGGCAGCCAGGGCATACAGGGAAGAATGCAACAGGGATGTACGGTGAAGAATACAGCCGGGGCATAAGGTGAAGAATACAGCTAGGATGTAAGATGAAGAATACGGCCGGGATGTACGGTGAAGAATACAGCTGGGCCGTATTGCACAGAGGTACAGGAAGTACGGGAAGGAGGGGGGAAGGGGGGAGGATTTGGGAAGGGGAAAGGAGGGAGGGGAAGGAAGTGGGAAGGGGAAAGGAGGGAAGAAGGGAGAGGGAGGTGAGGGAAGGAGGCAAGGAGGGGGAAGGATTTGGAAGGGGAAGGAGGGAGGGAGGATGGTGCAAAAAGGTTGGGGAAGGAGGTGGGTTAAGGATATGGGGATGGAGGGAATGGCCGTTTTGGGGGGAGAAGGGAGGGAGGAGGGGGCAGAAGGGAGGGAAAGGAGGGGGGAAGGAGGTGGGGGGAGGACATAGGTTAAGGACGTGGGGGAAGGATGGAAGGAAGGAAGGGGGACGGAAGTGGGAAGGGGAAGGAGGCAAGGAGGGGGAAGGATTTGGAAAGGGGAGGGGGAAGGAGGGAGGGAGGAGGGGGCAGGAGGGAAAGAAAGGTGGGGAAGGAGGTGGGTTAAGGATGGGGGAATGGAGGGAAGGGGTTGAAGGAGGAGGGAAGGAGTGTGTTAAAGATGTGGGGGAAGGAGGGAAGGATGGGGCAAGGAGGGGGAAAGGAGGGAAGGAAGGAAGTGGGGAAAGGAAGGGGGGGAAGGAGTGCAGACCTGGACTTGAAGAGTCAAGTTTATTGTCATCTGATTCCACAAGTATAATGACGAAACAGCGCCCTCCCGTCCTCGGTGCAAAATCTGCAGACACACAACCAGACGTAACACACATACAGACAAATAATACATAAGCAAGACAGGTTTTTCATCTATACAAATAAATTAAGAAATAAATTTTGTTTTGTACAAATCAAATCTCAGAAAGCTTGAAATCCCCATGCCCCCTCCTCCTCCATCTGCCTGGAGTGGAATTAGATGCACCTCCTCATCCGCAGTGTTTGGGTGTCAACCCCAACTCACAGTGAGTGGCGTTCATGGATACAATGGGTGGGTTCCAGTACCGGTGGTTAATACCAAGGGCTTGAGTGGCTTCTGGATAATCGTCTTATAATTTGTCAATAGTTATACAAATGAAGTTCTGTAATATTTATTGAATGAATATTTTTGTGATCACTGAATGAAGGGACTGAACAGCTGTTAAAGAGAAAAGGCAGCAGCCATGAGCATGGAACTGTCGGGTTCAGCAGATGCCCAGAGGCTGGAGTCACTGGTATTCTGCCCTTCCTGGAAACCAGTGTTTGAGGTTGCAGGAGGTCAGAGTTCACAGTGAAAATCTCCACTTTAAATCACACAGATTCAGAGAAAAGAAGTCTAGTCAAAGTTGGTTCCACCGTCAGTAAAGAAGGGGTTTTTTTCCACCACTATGGTTGGAAATTAGATGGATTTAGGACTCTTTTGTCAATCTGTTTATTGCCAGGAATAAACATGGGCAAAACAAGCTGCACATTTGGATTTGCTGCTGGGTTCTTACGGGCCAGCCTTGTTCCTCCTGGTGAGGCTTCTTTATGGTTGTATAATGGAACTTTTATAGATTTTTCCAATAATAAATCTCGTGATGCAATCAATTCACAAATATTAAAGCCAAAGCTCTCTGCTGATATTGTTTTTGGGTATAGTTTGACAGAAATAATGGGTGGCTGAACTCCAGATGTCTCACCTTCACACCATGATTGCGAATCTATTGTTCAAACATTATTGCCAGTGGTGACTCGGACTTGCCTGAATATCAGAATAAATGAAAGTATGTTCACTGCACCCTAATTAGCTGAGAAATGCAGCAATCAGTTGCTGTCTTAAACTGGCAGCAAGAACACAAGGTCATTGGTTGTACTTCACTCAGTTTGTAACCATTCAATTTCATGCATTCTGACACCAAAACAAATTCCAATGATACAGTAATGGAGACTCATTATTGTAATAATAACCTGCACAACAAAAGCCTGACTCTGTAAGAACATTTTAATGGATCAAGATAACAGCAGGCAGGTTTGCGAATGAGGCTGATCTTCTGTTCAGGACATTTCTCCAGTGTCATTATTGGGGGTGTTTCCAAACTTCTCTTTATTGACCAGAGTTGAAAACCTGTGCTGAAATTAGATCACACAAATCAACTGAACCAGATTATCCCATTCCTGAAATTTGGTCGAATATCTGATACTGTGGTTCGTTCCTGCCATACAAAAGCTGTAACCATGTCCCTGCCCTGGGGAGTACATTGTAATGAAGTATCATGATCGTAATCCCACAGCACCAACCTGGGAGACCTGTCAAGGCGTATGAAACCCTCCTGCGCATTTTCCCACTTCAACAGGGCTTGCTGTTCAGGAATGCAACTATTGTGGTAACTTGACCAGCTGTTCAGTGTTCACTTCCTCCAATGCATCTCCCTACCCTTGAACAGGAAAGGAATTCCCATGTGAATCCCAGCTCGGAGCAACCAAACCTACCCTAGAAGCAATTTGTCCACTTTCACCCATCCGACGGTTTCAGGCTCCTTCCTCAAAATGGGCAGATGGAAAAGGGACGTCTACCTCAAACCCAGACCAAAGTCTGCAGGCACTGTGATTAAAGTAAAAACACAAGGCTGGAGAAGCTCAGCAGGTCAAACAGTGCCCTTTATATAGCAAAGATAAAGATACAGAACCAACGTTTCAGACTTGAGCCCTTCATCAAGGTCTGAGCAAAATGTCGGCAGGTACCCAAACAAAATGGTGGGGGAGGAAGTGGCATGGGGAAGAGAATGTAGGCATCCTCCCCCACCATTTTGTTTGGGCACCTGTGACATTTTGCTCAGACCTTGATGAAGGGCTCAAGCCTGAAACGTTGGTTTTGTATCTTTATCTTCGATCTGTTTGACCTGCTGAATTTCTCCAGCTTTGCGTTTCTATCTCAACCCTACCCAGAAATTGAATGTTTTGGTTCTCAGTTCTCATCATTAATGTATTTGATCTGAAATTACACACTCTCTCAATGCCCCTTTGCAGCTGTACATAAATTCAAAGCAATTTATCTTACTGTTCAATTTTTACTTCTGGTACTATTCTTTGGAGACACAGTAAGTGCTCAAAGTAGTGACCAATTAATCCTTTGGGAAGTTCTTCTGAATTCCCTTTCTCATCAGTCACGCTGTATTTTACTCAGGGGCTCACTACTTTCCATATAATGTTCTTTATAGCTGACATGTAGAGGCAGAAGTACAGTGCGTTGTTTATTTCCTCACATCGTTCCAAACATTCCCATTCTTGCCCATGGCTGTTCTTCCTTGTAATAAGTATTGACATGGAACCAGGTCAAAACTCTTCCCACACCCTTTCTGTGCACCTCCAATGAGCTGACTGCCCATTTTCTAGCTGTACTAGCCACCCAGATTTATCCAATTTTGTGTTTCTGACAAACATTTTCCTGGTGCTTGACATTTTCTGCAGACGCCCATCGGGCGGCATGGTTAGCACCGCACTGTTACAGCCTTAGTGATCGGGGCAGGGGTTCAAATCCAGCACTGTCTTTAAGGAATGTGTACATTCTCCCCATGTCTGCGTGAGTTTTCCACAGTCTCCAGTCTCCTCCCACAGTTCAGAAGATACAGGAGTGGTTGGTGTAATTGGGTGGCACGAGCTCGTGGGCTGGAAGGGCCTGTTACTGTGCTGTTTGTCTATATTTCAATGTTCTTCTTCCCAGTTTCTTCTGGAGCACTGCCACATATTCTTTCCAAGTTACTAAAGTCTCCACTTGAACGTGTTGTAGAATGAGTAAAGGGAAATTTAATCTTAATTTAAAATAATTCTACTTGGAACCGGGAGCGTAGCCACTGAATCAGATTTACGTGAGGAAATTAAACCTCAAGCCCTACCGGAAACCTGCTTAAATGTCACAGAAGGTTGAAGCTGGACACTTCTTGCCTTGAAAGGAGTTTATACTGCAAATAAGTCAAATTGTTCTCATTAACAATTGTTCCCAGTAATAATTGTATTTAATATTACAACAACTTCTCCCTTCTTCAATTTCACCATTGATTCCAGTAATAAATTGGGAAATGTAAACCGATTACCATAGAGGATTTAAAATACATAGTTGAGAATGTTGTAAGCATACCAGAAAAAATTATTCCATTTTTGTAGTTTCACTGCTTTAGGGTACATAATGGATTGTGGCGGTATGCCATTAGAGCAGGCGAACCGGCTCAGCTTATCACGCACGCAGGGGGGCAGCCAGCCAAAATGGCGCCGTCGGGGGCCTCGGACCCTTGTGACACCCCAGTGACATTGGGGCCCTCCAGCACGGTTCTCAGCCAGGTCCGGGCTGGGGGTATAAGACCAGCCAGGCAGCCTGCTCACTGAACTCAACCCGTCTGGTTGTGTGATCCTTCAGTTAACAGTGTAGCCGCTGCTACAATTGGTAACCCCGACAGGTTCAAACGTCTTTGAACCTGACATGAATGACCCTTCGATCAACGCTATAGCCATCAAGCTTTCTGACTTCTGGGTTCAGAAGCCAGAGTTCAGCCTGGGTTCAGCCACACAGAGGCTCATTTTCTCCTCCACCAGATTTCATTGGATTTGACTAAGTTTTACCATATGGTCGCCGTCCTGGACCAGGCTACTGCCAAAAGAGTGCTGCACCTCCTTCAGCACCCACCCATGGAAGATAAGTACGGGACCATCAAGCGGGTGCTCACCAGCTCCCTCGGCCTTTCCAAGGTGCCAGCGTACCACTCAGATGCTGCTCCTCGACTCCTTGGGGGAAAGAACTCCAATCGAGTTGATAGATGATATGCTCACGCTCATGGGCGATCACACCAACTGCCCATTCTTCCTCAACCATCTGCCTGAAGCCATCCGGCTGTTACTGTCCAAGGAGAGCTTCGTCAACCCTAGGAAGGTCACTCAAAAGGCTCAGGAGCTATGGCTCGAACGATTCCCGGAGGGCTCAGCAGTCCAGCAGGTTACGAGTCATGGGCTTGACCATGCCAAGCCTTCCTCTAGCCCTGCAGTGGAACACCCGCACCCTGCAAGGGCCTCAAAGAGCATAGCCAGAAGCAAGTCATCCACTTCAGGCCTCTGCTTCTTCCACCAGCGCTGGGGAGCCAAGGCTCGGAAGTGTCGTCAGCCCTGCTCATTCTAGGGAAAAGAGCAGGCCGGCCGCTGTTAATGGCTGTGGCAGCTGACTAAGAACACAGCCTTCTCTACCTGAGGGATTCAGTCAGCGGCAGACGCTTAGTTGTCGACACCTGGGCCCAGATCAGCATCATCCTGGCCACAGCCATCAAGTCCCAGAACCAGCCTCGAGGACCTCCCCTCTGTGCAGCCAATTCGACAGCGATCCGAGCGTATGGAGACAAGTCCATCAACTTCCAGATCAGCCAGCAGAAGTTCTTGTGGAGGTTCACCGTTTCATCCCTTCCAACTGCCATCCTGCGTGTTGACTTCTTCCTCGCCCACGGACTCCTGGTCGACATTTAAGGTAGGCGACTGGTAGATGCCCGTACCTTCCAATCTGTTCGCCTCAACACCTCCTGCACAGAGCATGCCCAAGGACAAGTTTCAGCGTATCCTGGACGAGTTCCCATCCCTCTTCAAGCTGCAGTTCTCCGCCGCTCACCACGCCACAGGGTGTTTCATTAAATCCCCACCCAAGGCCCGCCGGTCCATGTCAAGGCACGCTAGCTCCCGCTGGATAAGCTCCAGATAGCAAAGGAAGAATTCTTGCATCTACAGGAGTTGGGGATCATTCGACGCTCCGACAGTTCTTGGACCTCACCACTCCACCTCATCGTGAAAGCCTCCGGCAGCTGATGCCCCTGCAGAGATTATTGACGACTTAATGACGCGACAGTACCTGACCGTTACCCGATCCCTCACATCCAGGACTTTACGGCCAACCTGCATGGCACGAGGGTATTCTCCAAGATAGACCTGGTGTGTGGGTATCACCAAATCCTGGTGCACCCTGAGAACATACCCAAAATGGATTGTTCGAGTTCCTACACATGCCGTTCGGGCTCAAGAACGCCGGCCAGACCTTCCAGCGCCTTATGGACACAGTGGGCAGGGATTTGAATTTTGTATTCATTTACCTGGACATTCTTGTCGCCAGCAGAGACTGGGCACAACACAAGGCTCACCTGCGCACCATCTTCTCCCGACTGGCTGACTTTGGCCTAACGATCAATCCGGCCAAGTGCCAGTTTGGGAAAAAGTCCATGCAGTTCCTGGGCCATACCATCACGACCGAAGGAGCCACACCTGCCACTACAAAGGTCGCTGCAATAAGGGAGTTCCCATACCTGAACAACCTCAAGGGGCTACAGGAGTTCGCAGGTATGGTCAATTTCTATAACCGCTTCATTCCAGGCACTGTGCTCATCTTACAGCCGCTCTTCGCCGTCATCGCGGCCAAAGACAAGACACTCGCCTGGACTCCTGAGGCCAGCAGGGCACTTGAAGCCACGAAAGATGCCCTCGCAAAGGCTACCCTGCTCATTCACCCATGCACCGACCTGCATATGGTGCTCTCCGTTGATGCCTCTGCCACAGCCGTCGGTGCCATCCTGGAGCAGCAAGTGAATGGACAGTGGAAACCATTGGCATTCTTTAGCCGACTTCTTCGCCCGCCAGAGCACAAGTATAGCGCTTCTGATCATGAGTTGCTGGGCATGTACCTGGCGGTGCATCATTTCTGTTATTTCATGGAGGGGAGGCCTTCACCATTTTTACTGACCACAAACCCCTCACTCAGGCGCTCGCTATGGCAAGAGATCCCTGGTCAGCCCGTCAACAGCGTTACTTCTCCTTAGTGTCGGAGTTCACCACCAACATTCAGCACAAGGTGGGGAAAGACAACGTGGTCGCTGACGCACTCTCACGACCTGCCATTTGCGCACTGACACCCAGCCTTGACTTCGACCAGCTCGTCCGGGATCAGAAGTCCAACGAGGAGACGCATGCCTTCAGGACTGCCAATACGGGCCTGTGGTTCCAGGACCTCCCAACTCCTCATGATGAGGGCTCCATCCTGTGCGATGTCTCCATGGGCACCCCACGACCAGTGGTTCCCCAGCAGTAGCGCAGACAAGTCTTCCACCATATCCATGACCTTTCCCACCCTTCCATCAGGTCCACAGTCCGTATGGTGGCAGAACATTTCGTCTGGCACGGGCTTCAGAAGCAGATTGTGGACTGGGCCAGAACCTGCACCCATTGCCAGCTTTCCAAGCTACACAGGCACACCAGAGCGCCCGTACAAGATTTCGAACACGTCCGCGAACGGTTCAGCCACATACATGTAGACATCATCAGACCCTTATCCGTTTCCCGAGGTAACTGTTACCTTTTCACAGTGGTAGACTGCACCACTCGTTGGCCTGAGGCGATCCCGATGCCAGATGCCTCCACAGACTCCTGCTTCCAAGTGTTTTTAAATGGTTGGGTTGCCCGGTTCGGCATCCCGAACTACCTCACCAGTGATCGGGGCGCCCAGTTCATCTCTGCGCACTGGGCACAGCTTGCCAACAGGCCAATGGGCTAGTTGAGCAATTGCACCGCCACCTTAAGTCGGCACTTATGGCCCGCCTCACTGGCCCTGACTGGGTGGGCAAGCTGCCTTGGGTGCTCCTGGGCATCCGCTCGACACCCAAAGAAAACCTACAGGCATCATCAGCCAAGCTGGTCTACGGTACACCGCTAGCCCTACCTGGTGAGTTCATCAACGCACCTCACAACCCCCAGCAGTCACCACACGGTCTACTTCCCCACTTCTAGGCTCAGTTGGATTTCTACACACCCCCACCTCCGCCCAGACACAGCACATGGGCCTCTTACATTCCCAGCGAGCTGTACTCCACAGAGTACGTTTTTTTAAGCCGGGGTCCATCCACAGCACCTCTACAAAGACCATACAAAGGGCCGTACAAAGTTGTCCAACGTTCAGGATCCACTTTCACATTGGACATCGGGGGTAGGAGGGAACTGTTTACGGTGGACAGGTTAAAGCCAGCCCATCTCGACCCAACGAACCAGTAGTTGTGGCACAACCCAAGAAGCGAGGCCGCCCGGCAAAAAAGGACATTGGCGTCAGTTCTGGTGGGGGGCCGTTTGGCGGTATGCCATTAGGAAGGCGATCCGGCCCCGCTTGTCACGCATGTGGCGGTCCGCCGGCCAAAATGGCGCCTTCGGGTGTTTCCTCCCGACTTCAGCACCAGGCTCAGAAGCCCGTGCTTGACGACCCACGTGACGCCCCGGTGACGTCGGGGACCCCACCGCGGTTCTCAGCCAAGTCTGGGCTAGGAGTATAAGACCAGCCAGGCAGCCTGCAATAAATCAATTTTGCTTACTGTACTCAACCCATCCTTCAGTTAGCGGTGTAGCCGCCGCTACAGGATCTAACTTTGCACAAGTCGAGATCTCAGTTGAAATAGCAAATAGCAATGATTTCTATGTTATCAAAGCAATCTCCCATCGGCAAATATTATGTTTATGGCAAGAATTTAGGTCATTGAACAATGAACAAGATGTGAAAATCAATAAAAGTACAGATGCTGCAAAAATCTGAAATAGAGAGAATGTCGCCAAGCCTCAGCAGGTCGGGCCGTGCCTGCGGGAAGGGTGGACGTTTCAGGCTAGACAGTGTAGTTCTACTTTGCTTCGTTTTGGCTTTCTTCATCAATGACGTTTGTCTGAACAAGGTCAACTCAATCTGATGCTTTTGGAGGAGAACTTTAGGAGGACAAGATTTTCTGGAACACCTGGAAAGGCAGCATAGGATTGGATTTAACATCTCAATGAAAATAGAGCTTTGTGCCATTCCAGTATTCCATCTTTCAAGTAACTTCCCGGGTCAGCATTCATCACGACCTGCCTTGAGGAGCAAGGTTCTGTCTAAAGCAAGAGGTTGTGATGATACTCCTAGAAGAGTAAAGCATCCCTTTGTTTTCACGAGATAACATTTGACACTAAGCCATAAAAATTGATATTAGGCCAGATGTCTGACGTTACCTCAAGGAGGGAGCCTGTTAAACAGAAAACAGCAAAGAAATGTGGGTGGAGAATTGGAGAGGCCCCAGGTCCATGGGTAGGACTGATTACAACGGGGAATGTTGAGGAGACCAGACTTGGAAGAACACTCGTATTCTTGAGGGTTCTGGGGTTGGAGGAGGAGCTTTCAGGGCAAAAAAGCCTTTGAGAAGAAATGAATTTTAAATCTCGGTTTTGCTTATCTAGAGTCACGGAAGACAGGAATGATGGGGGAGCAGGGGCTATTTTGCAAGCAGTAGTATCATTTTGAGGAGGTGGCAAAGATGTTTGATGAGTCCTACGTGAAACATAATAAGGCATTTGACAAGATCTCTCACAAGGCTGATCCAGAAGGTATAGATGTACAGGATCCATGGTGAACTGATAGTTTGGATTCTGAATGAACTGGCCTATACAAAACAGAGGGTTCACAAGATCACAAAATAAAGGAACAGAAGCACGCCACTAGGCCCATCAGGTCTGTTCCATGGCTATGCCTAAGCTAAACTAAACCCACCCCTTGGTCCAGTACCTGCCTTTTCTCCATAATCCCTTGATACCCTCACTTCTGAGATGTGTGGTAGAAGAGTGATTTTCTGGAGTTCCATGACCGGTAGTGTTCCACAGGGATCGATGCTAGGCCCCTGCTTGTGATATATCACTCAGATGAAAAAGTACATGGCTGGATTAGTAAGTTGACCCAAAACTTGGTGGAGATTACAACAGCATATAGATCAATTACAGATATGAGCGGAGAAATGAAGATCTGGACAAGAATGAGGTTTGCGATTTGGGAGGTCAAATGTCGCAGGAATGAATACTGTTAAAGGAAGGTTTCTTAACACTGTTCGTGTGCAGAGGGGTCTGGAAGTTCACCTTCATAGATCCTTGAAAGTGGCCTCATGGGTAGACAGGGTGGTAAAGAAGGTAGGTAATATGCTTGGCTTCAATGGGCAGAACTCTAAGTATAAGTCGGTGGGGCGGGGGGGGGGGTCATGTAAAGCTTTGGTTAAGCTGCATTTGGAATACTGTGTCCCCCATTACAGGAAGGATGTGGGGGCTTTGGAAATGAAGCAGAAGAGATTTGCCAGAATGTTGTATGGTACGAGTTTATAGGGAGACTTGGATTGGTATCTCTGGAGTGCCAGAGATTGAAGGGGGACCTGGTAAAAATTTATAAAATTATGAGAAGTGTTAATATGATTAGTATGTTAGACAGAATTTTTCTTCCTGGGTAAAAATGTCACATATTAAAGGGCGGGGGAGTGGTGGGGAGAAGTTTAAACTAGATGGACTGGACTCGTTTTTTATACCAGAGAGTGCCTTCTACGCAAACACATGAGTATGTGTGGGTATGGATCGTGGGCAGGCAATAGAGCTTCAGTTTAAGTTGGACATCAGGAGTGGTGCAGGCACATGGGCCAAAGGACCTGTTCCTGTGCTCAACTGTTGTGTTTCTATGTATATTCTATGAGCTCGAGTTCCCCAAAGAGATGTGGGCAAATACTGAAGAGTGTTTGTTTTGGGATTGTTAGGTCTAGATATAACAACAGTGTGGGTGAGAATTTCTACTCCAGACAAAGTGAATGGGGAGTGGCAAGGCCCCAGAAATGGAAATAAATCGGTCTGGTGATGGTCTAATCTTGAGATTAGATATGACAGCATGTTCACAAGCAGGCAGATTCTACCTAAGGCAGTGCCAGGGAGAGGAGTTGGGTCTGTGGCTGGGATGAAACATAATAACATCCATGTTCCCAGTATTTAATGCAGGAGTTGTCTGTCTGGCCTGAAATAGATGGTAGAAAATCAATCCAATAACTAAGAGGAATGACAGGGCTGAGAGAGGATGGATGTGCTGAGCAATTACATATTGTACAAGATCCCAGGGAATGGGAATTCAGACTAATGGTGCATTGATTTCAAAAGACTATCTCTGCAACCTGATCTGTAACAGACATGTATCTTCACTCTACATCACATTGATCCTTGTTTCCCTTACTGAATATAATTGCCGGAGGACATAAGTTGTGTTGTTATTGTTCTACCTCAATTTTTACTTGGCAACAGAGAATTGGGGCAGCATGGTTGGGGTAGCGGTCAGCACAGCACCTTTACAGCGCCAGTGATCGAGACCGGGGTACAAATCCCGCATTGTCTGTACGTTCTCCCCTTGTCTGTGTGGGTTTTCCCCACAGGCTCCGGTTTCTTCCCACTGCTCAAAGTGTACTGGGGGTGTAGGTTAATAGGGTGTAAATTGGGCGGCACAGACTCATAGGCCGAAATGGCCTGTAACCGTGGTGTATGTCTAAATTCTTTTACAGCATGGTAACAGGCTGCCCAAAAACCCTTTAGCACAAATTATCACCGTACAAGGAAAATGCAGATCACTTCTCTTTTATGCAGTCGTATGCTGAATTACATCACACAGCGTGAAGAATCATGGTGAACAATGGAAATTATCTCAAAAATTATTCACTTGACCTAGAGTAAAATAAAGTGAGTTTTTGGAATTGCGAATTACCACTGACACAGCAGCCCGGGTTCGACTCCACATGCTGGGCGCTCTCCGTGTCTGTGAGGGTTTCCTCTGGGTGCTCCAGTTTCTTGCCACCCTTTAAAACTGTACAGGGGCTGTAGGTTATTTGGGTGGTGAGGGCCAGAAGGGCCTGTTACCGTGCTGTGCATCTATATTTAAATTCTACTCAGACTGTCTGGCAACATCTGTGGAGTGAGCATAGGGTTACTGTTGGCCCAGTAATCTTTCAGCCGCCTTCAAAGGTATTTCCAACTTCTCTTTATGTTTCAGATCATTTTTCTTATCGATAATAAAAGCAAAGCAGCGATTTTGTCTCCCTCGAGGAGATCCAATCCTGATATACCACGTTCACAGTTCACTACGACAAACATCATTTGAAGTGGTGCAATTTTTAATTTAATGCTGTGATAGGACTTTATTTGGATTTTGTCCTATTAATTGAGGAAACATTTTGATTGCTGTATGCATGTCATCAGTTAATATTATGTAGTTATTTTTGCGATGCACTCTGAATTTTAGTCTTGCAATTGTTCATTTGAAAAAGGTCACAAATTGCAAAGCTGTCTTTCAGAGCTTTTCTCCAAATAAACATTATTCTGCGAAGGCTCTTTTGCACTCACTGTTATATTTTAATCTTGTTTTTTTTCTTCCCCCCCCCCCCCCACCAGGGAGCACAAATGATCTTCAGTGCAGCGAAAGACTTGGGCCAATTATCAAAGCTAAAGGTATCAATGTGCATGTATTGCAAGGGGCATCATAGATCAGGCCTTTCAGCCCTATACATCCATGCTGACCAATACGGTATTCTGTGCTAATCCCATTTACCTGCACTTGGTCAATGTCCCTCCAAACCCCTCTCAATCTGTTATTTGAATGGTGTTATTTTGCTGTTTTTACTTTCCTCCGGCAGCTCAGTTTAGATACAGACCACTCTCTGAGTGAAAATAATTGCACCTCTGGTCCCTCTTAAATCCCTCCCCTTTCACCTGAAATCAATGCCTTCTAGTTCTAGAATCATATATCTTGGGAAAATGTCTGTGAGCATTTATTTTATCTATGCTCCTCACAACTTTATAAACCTCTACAAGATCACATCTCAGCCTCCCGCGCTGTAAGGAATAAAGACCCAGCCAATCCAACCTCTCCCTATAACTCAATGTCACCGGTCCCAGCAACATCCTGGTGAATCTCCTCTGTTCCCCTTCCAATCTGTTGCAGTCCTTCCCATAGGTGGGCAACCAGAACTGCACTCAGCACTCCAAGTGTTGTCTCACCAAGGCCTTGTACGGCTGTATCATGAGGTCCCAACTTTTGTTCTGTATCCCCTGCCCAATGAAGACCAGTATGCCAAACACTTCTTCTCCACCTTGTCTGCCTGAATTGCCACTTTTAAGGAAGTCTACGCCTGTACCCGAAGGTCTGTCTATTCTACAGCACTTTCCAGAACCTTAACAATGCTGCCCTGGTTTGATTTACCCATGTATAACATCTCACGCTGGTCACAGTTCAATTCCACTTTCCAGATCTTGGCCCACCTTCCCAACTGATGTGGATCCTGTTGTAAACTTGAACATCTTTCCTCACTGTCCACTACACCATCAATGTGCATCAAATTTTCTAATCAAGTGAATTACATTACCATCCAAATCATTAATGCAGATGACAGACAGCAGAGGACCCAATACCAACTCCGGCAGCAGATCCCCGGATGCAGGCTCTCAATCAGATGTCCCTTCTGTTTAATCCTCTCCTCTTCAATGGTCTTCCCTTTACATCCCTGGCTTGTACATCAGAGCAAGTCAAACTCCTTGTGTGAAGCAAAGCTAAATATAGTTTGGGACTTATCAATTCCAGGGATTCTTCAGAGTGAATGTGCTTCTTTTAAAATGATTTATGTGGGAGTCTAAATTGTAATTCCCATGAACCAGTCAAAATATGAATTACAGGAAATAAATATCTACTTGAAAATAGAAACTGTTAAGTATTCTAACAGTATTCCTGTTTGCATTTCCTACAAATTTGGGCAGAACATTGTTGACAGAAAATACTTACATTTTAATTGATAGAACTGCACCCAAGTGTTAGATTAAAGCCAGCACAAAAGTATTTTGCAGTTTCTGAATAATATATGGAAGCTTGAACTGGTGAACAATGCATGTTGAGAAAGAGGACTCAGGGCTAATAAATAACAAAAGTGGTTTAACCAAGAGACTGTAGTTTATTCAGTCTCAGATTAAGTGATTATTCTAGTCTGTGAAATATTTAGTATGTGTTAAATTAAGCCAAAATGTAAACAGTGAGAATCAGCTGAGCGTTTCAAGCAGTGCTTTAGTACTCCAAACTGCTTTAACCGTGACAATGGACAAGTTCAAGTCTATGCATGCATATCCTCTTATTGAAAGTGCTGTTCCAAGTGAAATATGTTTAAGGAAGTTTGCTGGAGATGGGGGTGATGGCCTCGGATCCAAACTAACAGTGCAGCAGATGAGAAGGCTGAGGGAAATGTAGAAATTACAAATAGCAGGGTCAGGGCAGGGACAGGACAGGGTCAGGGCAAGGTTACAGGGTCAGGGTTTACAGGGGCAGGGACAGGACAGGGTCAGGACAGAGTCATGGCAGGATCAGGGACAGGACAGGGTCAGGATCAGGGCAGGGACAGGACGGGATCAGGGCAAGGTTACAGGGTCAGGGTTTACAGGGGCAGGGACAGGACAGGGTCAGGACAGAGTCATGGCAGGATCAGGGACAGGACAGGGTCAGGATCAGGGCAGGGACAGGACAGGGTCAGGGCAAGGTTACAGGGTCAGGGTTTACAGGGGCAGGGACAGGACAGGGTCAGGACAGAGTCATGGCAGGATCAGGGACAGGACAGGGTCAGGATCAGGGCAGGGACAGGACAGGGTCAGGGCAAGGTTACAGGGTCAGGGTTTACAGGGGCAGGGACAGGACAGGGTCAGGTCAGAGTCATGGCAGGATCAGGGACAGGACAGGGTCAGGACAGAGTCATGGCAGGATCAGGGACAGGACAGGGTCAGGATCAGGGCAGGGACAGGACGGGGTCAGGATCAGGGCAGGGACAGGACAGGGTCAGGGCAGGGACAGGACAGGGTCAGGACAGAGTCGTGGTCAGGGCAGGATCAGGGCCAGGACCAGATCAGGGCAGGAACAGGATAAGATTGAGGTCAGGACAGGATCAGAGGGTCAGGACAAGGTCTCAGGGTTAGGTCAAGATCAGGGCAAGGGATTTTATTTTGTTTCATTTTTCAAAACAAGCATGGTGTCACTTTTGAAAACACAGTCATTTTTAACATATTACACATTCTTTTAGTACAAATCACTTCTGAGATTCAAGTACAATATAAATTTACTTGTAATTCCTCTCCCGCCCTCTCCCCAAACATCAAAAGAAAACAAAACAATTAAAGAGATAGTAAATAGTAAAGGAAGAAAAAGAAAAGACATTTGACAGGGCTCCTATTGTCGGCTGGTCAAGAAGGTTAGGCCAGGTGGGATCCAGAATGAGCTCGCCAGTTGGATCCAACATTGGCGTGGTGGTACGAGTCTGGTAGGTGGAGGTGACTTGCTTTTCATATTGGAGGCTTGTGCCTCTGGGGTGGCACAGGGAGTGGTGTTAGCTCCACTGTTGTTTGTCATATATCTCAACTATTTGGATGAAAATGCCTGACAATTAAGTTTGCATAAGACACAAAATTGATGATACAGTGGACAGTGACGAAGCTTGTCTAAGGGAATCCAAATCAACTGGGAAAGTGGACAAAGAAATGGCAGATGGACCTTACCTGAGAGAAGGCCAAAGTGATGTATATTTGGAAGTTGACTGTGGCAGGACATACACAGTGAATGGCAGTGCCCTGGGAAGTGTTGTTGACCGTGGCAGGACATGCACAGTGAATGGCAGTGCCCTGGGAAGTGTTGTTGACCACGGCAGGACATACACAGTGAACGGCAGTACCCTGGGAAGTGTTGTTGACCGTGGCAGGACATACACAATGAACGGCAGTGCCCTGGGAAGTGTTGTTGACCGTGGCAGGACATACACAGTAAATGGCAGTGACCTGGGAAATGTTGTTGACCATTGCAGGACATACACAGTGAATGGCAGTGCCCTGGGAAGTGTTGTTGACCGTGGCAGGACATGCACAGTGAATGGCAGTACCCTGGGAAGTGTTGTTGACCGTGGCAGGACATACACAGTGAACGGCAGTACCCTGGGAAGTGTTGTTGACCGTGGCAGGACATGCACAGTGAATGGCAGTGCCCTGGGAAGTGTTGTTGACCGTGGCAGGACATGCACAGTGAATGGCAGTGCCCTGGGAAGTGTTGTTGACCGTGGCAGGACATACACAGTGAACGGCAGTGCCCTGGGAAGTGTCGTCAAACAGAGGGATCTAGGGACTGGTGCATTCATTCTCAGGTCTTATTTACCTCATGGTAAAGGCTGTCTTGTTCTTCAAGATTTAAAAAAATCTAATTTGCTTAATTTACTGGTTTCTTAAACTGTGGCTGGAAACATTAATGTTTTGGTTAGGTATTTCTCTAATAATTGAGTAATGATCACATTATTTTTAAACACCTTTGTTAATTGACTGTTTCCTGTGACACTCTTCTTAATTAGGAACATGTGATTCGGGAGGAGGTCAGAAGTCTCAGTCCACGTCAATGTGCCATCATGGAAGTTGTTCTGTCTACCATAAAGGTAATTTTATCTTCCCGAATTCCAAGTGAGCTCCGCTCCTTTCAGAAGTAATGTTTTATGGTTCAATCTTGACTACAAAAGGGACTCTGAAGTAGAACGATTTTTTTTCCACCACAATTGGATCTGTGCCTTGTTTATGAAGTTTGCCAAACCGAGAGTGCCAAAACCTCCCTCTTCCTTTAAACATAGAGAACACAAGGAAGTGAGAGGGTGGTCTCACTTTAAATAATCCCTTACTAATCATAGGTGCACTGTGATTGGTAAGAGATTATTCAAGGTGGAATCTGAGTGGAAAAAAAAAGGTTGGGAGCCACTGATCTGGACCAATGCTACAAATCCCCAGCTCAGTTCCTGCCTTTCCAAGTTCCTTTCTCATCAACACCTTTATATTATCTCCAAAGCCCTATTTCATATGTCTATGGATGCCTTGTGCTGCAGCAGTCAGATATCTTCTCACCAAACCGCCAGGCAACATTTTATTGCAGTAATGTTATATTTGTTCTTCTCGTGTCTATGCAGATCGAACCCCATTTCACTGGCAGGTGCTCAGATGATTAGACCTCACCATTGATTATCCTCACAAATATAAAGCTGGTAATATATGCCTGTTCAGTGCAAATGTGAACCATCCAAAGCATACAATATTACATTTCTTTTTCATTAACGTTGTAGCCTTTAGATCAAATACACTTCTGGGTTGAGTCATTTTGTACTGCAATTATTTTCTCCACGCTGTTGATAAAAATAAAGATGAGAAGCAGCATTGAAATTGGTAGCCCGAGGCTTCTGCTTGCTTACTATAATGGCTATTTTTGACATAAATAAAATTGTTGATTAGAAACTCTGAAACAGAGGGAATCAATCTCCGCCACACACAGCTGTCCCTTAACAACAAATCTGGTGAAGAGCTAGATTTAATATTATTGAATAATCCAGACAATATGACAATCTCAGGGAGATTGCCGTGTGGAATCTCCATCCCCCTTGTTTTCATCTCAGACAGGCCTGTTATTGTCTCATTTCAAAGCCAATCATCGTCAGTCTCCTCCTGTCTGATACATCAACACTCCAGCCTTGGAAAGATTTTAAATTCCTCTCCTGTGCTGCCAATGTGAAATCAAAAGCTGGGGATTTTAGATGGTTCCAGTTAATTCCGCTTTACATCAAAAGGTGAAGGAATTCGCACATTCGCAGATACATAACTTATGGAACATAGAACAATACAGTCCTGATACAGGCCTTTGTGCTGAACATGAACTGAGACTCTACTGCCTGCCCATGATCCATATCCTTCTATTCACTACATATTCCGGTGGTTCTCTTAAACATTACCATCCTATCTGTCTATCCTCTAGCCCAGGCACCACATTCCAACCAATGACTATATTCCCCACCCCCTCACCTTAAACGTGTGCCCTCTGGTTTAACACTGACCTCCAGCCAGCGTAACACATTTCTTCCCTACCTTCCACTGGGCCAGTCAATTCTGAATCCAAACTCTCAACTCCCCATGAGTTCTGATTCAGCCTACCATGAGGGACCATGTCAAACATCTCACTAAACTCTTACGTGGACAAATCCACTGCCTACTCTGATCAACCAGCTTCATCGCCTCCTCCAAAAACTCAGTCAAGTTTGTAAGACATGACCCATCCCCCACAAAGCCATGTAGACTCTATCTAATCTGGCCATGATGTTCCAAGTGTGTGTGCAAACCCTATCCTTTCCAATAGTTTCCTTCCCGTTGATATGCGGCTCATCCGCCTATAATTTCCTGCTTTATTCCCTATTTCCTGTCTTGAGGAAAGGAACGACATCAGCTACTCTCCAGTTCTTGAGGAACTACTGCTAGAAAGGATGTAAAGATCTTTTTCAATGCCCCAGCAATCTCACAATTTGGGGTGTTTCTTGTTATGAAAGGGTTTGTAAATCAAGTATTTTAATTTAATTAACAATGCAAAAGTGTGGGTGACTCAATCAAAATTGATCATATTTTTTACGTTATTGCAAATGTTTTTTGAGTGTCTCCTGATACCGTTGTTTCAGCCATCACACCAATCCTCGGACACCGACAAACAAATGCAATGGGCCATTGGGTTGTGTGAGTATTTAAATGCTGTACAGACAATTCATAGATTTCCGATTTATTGTCAGAGTACATACAACCCTGAGATTCCTTTATCCTATGGGCTGTGTGTGGTGTCATGTGTGTAACAGGGTCAAAGGAAATATAAATTGGTTAAGCTGATTCCTGTCAATTTCATTAAAGAATAAGAAATATTTTGATTTAAAATGAAAAATCACGACCATGGGATTAAAGAGTGAGGATTCCGTGTTTGCCAGCTATGGCTGTGATAAGCATTCTGGGTCGGCGAAACCAAGGTGTTCGTATCTTGGCATGATCAGAAGCTGCAACAACTACCTCATCCTGATATCCATCTGGCTCCTTTTTCAGACGTCTGAGTACTAAATGAGAAAACATTGCCCCTTATCATCTCCCACAGGAACATAAAGGTCACCTGTGGAGATTAGGTTCAGGTGACAAGGATTGAAGATTTTGCTTCTGTGGAATACCTCACATTAGCAAAAGGTTTTGGTTTAATTTCTCCAGCAAGGACACACAGGGTACCTTTCAACAAACTTAAGCTATCTTCTGAGCTAGGCATTTGCAAAATCTTTTTCTGCCAGCCTGTCGTTGGACGGGCGAAACCCCTTCGCTGACCACTACTAATGGCAAAGTGTTTACGGGCAGTGTGTACACAGATCCTCTGGGTGAGTTTCTTCCTTTCACTTTCAATGCAGAGAGAAAGCGATGAGTTGTCCTTGATTAGCAAACAGGCCAAAGGATTTTTTGCTGGTTATTCTCTTGGGAGAACAACTTCCATTAACATCTTTACCCACTTTCATGGGAAAACACTTCATTAATGAAAACAAGATATTCGTTCTTTTCAGTGGAAATATGTTCATGAATTCCTTAAACAGGACTCTTGATTAATTGATGCAATTGCATTTGGACAACTGTGACTATTGATGTGTCATCCTGAACCTAATTGAACTTCGGGTTGGGAACCAATGAAGAAATTGAAGCAGTTGTTTAGGGAATAAAGTTGCTTGATGCAGTTAGCCATTAAAGCAGAGCTGGCATGAGATGAGGAGCAAGTCAAAAAACAGAAATAGCCATCGAGTGTTGGAATTGTTAGAGAAAATACCTATTAAACATCCACAGCAAGAGGGAATAGGAAAGATTAATCATTTTGACATGCAAATGTTAATTCTTTTTTCTGAATATTTGTTGAGTGAACACAAAAACAATGTTCCATTATTCCAGCTGCAGACATCTATTCCCTTGTGAGTGGCATGACACGATGAAATAAGAACGCTCGAAGGAAAGTTACAAACTGTGTTTGATCGGGTTCCTGTCTTAATATTTTCTCCATTCCTGACACAATTGGGCAATACTGCAAGATGCCCATAGTTAATACACAGTTCAGACCAGGTCACCATTTGGATTTTACAGTGTTACCTTCTCAGTTAACTTGTCAAATGTGTGGAACATTTGAAAGGGAAATGTTTCCCTCCTGTATCGATGTTTGTGAATAATAGTTAGGTAAATGGTGAGGAGTAAAGGCCCAGAACGGGCGTTGCTCAGTCAGTGTGGAGGGGGGGGGAGGGACTGAATTCACTTGTCATCCTCCATTGCAAGTGACATGCAAGTCTGGCATATTTCCTGTCATTTTCTGATGTCCTGTAGTTATAAGGAGGTGGGCAGAAGTTAGGGTGCAGATGGCACTGGAGAGAGTCATCACTCTTAAGATAAATGTGGTTGTAAATTTCAAATTCTAAATTGTCCTTAGAACTTCAGGTTGGCATGGTTAATGAAGCGGTTAGCACCGTGGTAATGCAGCACCAGTTGTTCAATTCCACAGCTGTGTGTAAGAACTTTGTATATTCTCCCCATGTCCAAGTGGGTTTTCCCCAGGTGCTCCAGTTTCCTCCCTCATTCCAAAGACGTACCAGGTTGGTAGGTTAATTGGTCTCATGGGTATGTTGGGCGGCGTGGGCTCATGGGCTGGAAGGGCCTGTTACCCTGGGCAGCGTAGGCTCATGGGCTGGAAGGGCCTGTTACCCTGGGTGGTGTGGGCTGGAAGGGCCTACCGTGGACAGCATGGCGTCATGGGCTGGAAGGGCCTGTTACCCTGGGCAGCATGGGCTGAAAGGACTTGTTACCTTGGGTGGCATGGGCTCATGGGCTGGAAGGGCTTGTTACTCTGGGTGGCGTGGGCTCATGGGCTAGAAGGGCCTTTTACCCTGGGCAGCGTAGGCTCATGGGCTGGAAGGGCCTGTTACCCTGGGTGGTGTGGGCTGGACAGCATGGTGTCACGGGCTAGAAGGGCCTGTTACCCTGGGCAGCATGGGCTGAAAGGGCCTGTTACCCTAGGTGGCATGGGTTCATGGGCTGGAAGGGCTTGTTACTCTGGGTGGTGTGGGCTCATGGGCTAGAAGGGCCTGTTACCCTGGGCAGCGTAGGCTCATGGGCTGGAAGGGCCTGTTACCCTGGGTGGTGTGGGCTGGAAGGGCCTACCGTGGAATGCATGGCGTCACGGGCTGGAAGGGCCTGTTACCTTGGGCAGCATGGGCTGAAAGGGCCTGTTACCCTGGGTGGCATGGGCTCATGGGCTGGAAGGGCCTGTTACCCTGAGCAGCATAGGTTCATGGGCTGGAAGGGCCGGTTACCCTGGGTGGTGTGGGCTGGAAGGGCCTACCGTGGACAGCATGGCGTCACGGGCTGGTAGGGCCTGTTACCCTGGGTGGCATGGGCTCATGGGCTGGAAGGGCTTGTTACTCTGGGTGGCGTGGGCTCATGGGCTAGAAGGGCCTGTTACCCTGGGCAGCATGGCCTCATGGGCTAGAAGGGCCTGTTACCCTGCTGCATCTCTAAAATTAAAAACTATCTTCACCTTCCCCATCCAGGCCTAGCGATGTCATGCCTACAGCTATCACCTTAGAACCAACTAGTCTTCAGAGACGTGGTCCATGAACAGATCACAGATGTGAAGGACTGTATTCCCACGTTACTACTAATGAATAGTTAAATATGAAAGGTTCTCTCATGTAGCGTCTTCCCAATGCTAGTGTTGACCTTGGTGAATGTTCTGTTTTGTAAGAATTATCATATTTACATTTAGCCTCAGAAGACTAAAACTAATTGTGATAACTATTAGATTTCCAAGAAGGTCATGATAAAGTAAACACGGGTTTACAGCTCTGACGCGGGTATTCTGTGAACAAGTTTGGATGGTATCACACAATCAATGATAATGATGGGTGTCTCATTAGAGCAAAAGAGATATCATTTGTTTTATGCTGGAGAGTTGCATGATGCACCCAACAAATTAATTGATTGTGTGGAGAAAGTGGAATAGAGAACTGATGAAGAAATCTAGGGCCTCTTAATTGGGAATTGAACCCTTTGAGTTTGAAAGAATGTGTTTTTGACAGAGTTTCTGTATATGATCATGTATATAAATGAATTTCAATATTTACTCTGGAGGTCTAAAATATTCATTAATTCTCTTGAGGTTCAAGAGTTGACCTTGGTGAATGTTCTGTTTTGTCTGTTTGGTGAGAACAGTACATGAATTTGTTGCAAAGGCATTAAAAACATGCATGAGCACTTACTGTACACTTACTGCAGGATCAGTTTGACTCAGCAGGTAAAGGAAGGAAATGGATCAGCAGATTGAGGTTTTGTGAGAAGGCGGTCTAAAGAGACATCATTTAAATGCCACACCAATTACTACCCACGAAATGAATGAGGAACCTTCACCTGGGGTTATGGAAGGCTAATTATTACCACGTCCCGTGGATTGGCATATTTTGTGAATCTCCAAGTCCTACTCTTAGGATAGGAATCATTCTACATTCCTCCCTGTTTTCTTTAACCTGAATGAGGAAAGTACAAAATAGGTGTCAATGTCAATAAAATATTTGTCAAACTAACACAAAACTACATCACTTTGTCCCAGCATTATCATGTATAAGATAACCATTTGTCATTTAGTCTTGTAATTAGATAGTCTGCTCTAGCCTCCGATCACATGGCCTGACGACACACATTCACCAGTCTGTCTCCTTCAAGAAAGCATGTAGGGCTGGCCTTGAGGAAAAAAGGCGATGGGGGAAGAACTGTGACACAGCAGCATCAAACCCAGAACAGAATTTCCCTCGCAGCCGCTGCGGCCAAGCACGTCTGTCCCGCATTAGCCTCGTCAACCACCAGCGAGCCTACAGCAGGCATGGACAGCCCCCTTCCTAAATCTTTGTTCGCGAAGCCAAGCCATGAGATAGTCGTCAAAGGAGTAAATAGATAGCAGCCTGACATTCCATTAACAGCAGAAGTAACAGGAGTAACAGCAGTCTTACTCCTCATGCTGAGGTGCTATGAAATCAGGTAGCATGCAGACCACAGGGTTGCAGAGCTAACAATCCACAGTCTCTTTTTCTTTCGTTGATTTATTTCAAAGAAAACTTTAGAATTGAATTTTCAATTTACTGAGACGCGCTGAGCTTTAGGTCCAATCTGTTTTATGAAAATTCTCTCACTGCACAAATCATAAAGGACTCCAACTCCACAAAAAGGGCTGTCTACACTATTATAACAACACCTTATTTTCCTTGCACTATGTGAACTAAATATTTAGCATCTACCTCTTAAATTTCATTGAATGTACACCTGTGTAGTTGTTTTTGATGTGTGAAGTACCTGTTTGGTTGTAGCAAGAAAGGATATATGTGCACTTTTGTAACTCGTTATCTTTATCGCAAACCAATACTATTCTATTTTCTAAAGTATGGCTGATATTCTGTGGAATGGGCATCTAATTTCAGATTCTAATGTTTTGCTGTACATTTTACATCTTCTCCTTTCTTTAATTACATTGGTGTTCAGATCCCCTCCTGAACTAACAAAGTGCGCTAACAAATGGACTTTTCTAACCCAATTTACCAGTATTGATCCCTGTAGTCTGACTTTGAATTGGGCTCATTGTTAGTTAAGACATGTGTTGGAAATGTACTTCATTAGGAAAGTGAGAGCATTTCAGTCTATTTGAGAACATTTGATGAAGTAAGAATTTAAATTACTTGAAGTTCACTTCACTTTACTGTACAAGGTTACAACAAAATTGGTGATGTGTGCTACAGTGGGGGAAACAATGGATCTTCAAAGGTTCTTTTCAAATTAACTAAAAAAAGAATTGCTGGAACACAGTATCCAGGGGTGGAGATGGGCAGCCAGTGTTTCAGGTCTGCATCCTTTATCAAATCTCTGTTTCTTCACCTCAAATTGGCTGCTGGATAGAAAGGTTCTGTATTCAGCCAAAATTGAGTCTGGGCCATTTCCTGGAAACGAATGGCGAAGTACAAAGTTGCCCTCAAGTCATCAGGAATGAAACACACTTACTTGGTGAATTCTAGAGCACGCCCAGTCAGGGTGAGGTTTCTTGGTGTCATATTGTCTTTAGGACTTTCCTAAAAAATTCCTACAAACCTGTGATTCCTGCCTATGCTGTTTATGGAGAGGAGAATTTCATGTTACACAAATGGGGATGAAAAATATATTTTGGGTCAGTATAAAAGTAAATTTAGTTGAAAACAAGCTATAAGTTTAATGATTAGGAAAACCAAAGACTTTAGACATTACAGAGAGATTTGATGAGGTATATTTTCTCTGCGAGGGTGATGAGCAGGTGAGGTAAGCCAAGTGCCCAAGTCCTGCTCATGGGTTGTATGTTTGTACATGTAACGTCTAGTTGCATTAAGTTGAGTTGGATTCAACAGCCTGTTCACACAAATGGTCACCACTACCTACCTGGGTCAGTAAGGTCCAGCAATCATACTGGCACAACAACTGGAGCAGGGAGACAGCATTCTTTTTTTTTATTTCTTCATACATTATTTATTACTGAATTTTTTTTCTTCTGTACTGCATAGTTTGCTTACCTTTGTTTACATTTCTCTCTTTTGTATACATTTCTTTTTTTATATTTTTTTTTATTTTTCACACTGTGAACCATATAAACCAAAATATTTACAAATGTTTTCATTAAATATACACAGTGGCATTTTCCCCCTTTTTCCCCCTTTCCCTCCCTCCCCCCTTCCCACCCCCCTCCAAAACCAAAAAATATTCAACATATACAATACAATAAAACCATAAAACAATATCTTCACACAAAGGAAAAATAAACAAGAAGAATGTGTCATCTACTTTTACACACTAAATCAAATTGTTTTGTCTTCTTATCGTTTTAGGGGATGGAAGTCCAAGGCAAGCTCTCTCTGTTATGTTCCATGTATGGTTCCCAAATTTGTTCATACAATGTGACTTTATTTTTATATTATATGTTTTTTTTTCAATGGAATACATTTATTCATTTCTATGTATCATTGCTGTATTCTCAGACTCCTCCATTTTCTAAGTTGACATTATACATTTTATTTTGCTGCTGCGGAGACAGCATTCTAAGGCATCCCTCAACTTTTGAGGCAATGACACCCTTCCCCTCGATTGCTCCAATCACCATTGTTGTATGGAAAGGCTAGAGACGGAGTCTTGCTTGTTAAAGATGGTAGGGTGTGGGGATAGGGTTAAATTGTGTTAATTCCAGAAGAGATTTGAAAGCTGTTTAGATTATTTAAATAATGATAAAGCAAGGTCAAACTGTGAAAAATCTAAAATATTTTTAAAAACAAAAAAAATTAATCAAAATATTAAATAAATATATAAATTGATAAATTTATTAGTGTTCTAATTTATCTTTCTTCTCCTCGCCTCCGGTCAGGTATTTCCGCACAAAGAGTGGGGATTCCAAGCCTGAAATACATTCCATGCAGGTTCTGATGGTGAAATCACCAGAATTTGGCCAGAGTCAAGTTGGTCTCAGGTTGTTGGTTTGTAGGGGTGTTGTTGACAATGGCCTTTTTGGTGCAGGGCTGTCGATGATTTTAGTTTGGTTGATGTGCAATGCTGATGTTGTAATTATTGTGTGTGGATGCTGATGGCATTGGTCCTGTTGGTGTGGCAATGGTGTTGGTTCAGGATTGGTGTTAGTGTGAGATTGGTGTTGGTTCAGGATTGGTATTGGTGTGGATTTGGTGTTGGTTCAGGATTGGTATTGGTTTAGGAGTGGTGTTCGTTGAGGATTGGTGTTGGTTCAGGATTGGTGTTGGTATAGGATTGGCGTTGGTGTGGCATTGGTGTTGATTCAGGATTGATGGTACAGGATTGGTGTTGGTTTAGGATTTTTGTTGGTGCGGGATTGCTGTTGGATCAGAATGGCTGTTGGTTCAAGATTGGTGTTGGACTGGGATTGATGCTGGTTCAGGATTGAAGTTGGTTCAGGATTGGGGTTGGTTCAGGAAAGGTGTTGGTTCGGGATTGCTGTTGGTTCGGTGTTGGTGTTGGTACAGTGTTGGTGTTGGTTCAGGATTGGTGTTGGTTCAGGATTGGTGTTGGTTCAGGATTGATGTTGGTACAGGATTGGAGTTGGTTGAGTATTGGTATTGATTCAGCATTGGTGTTGGTGTGAGATTGGTGTTGTTTAAGATTGGAGTTGGTTCAGGATTGAGGGCTGGTTCAGGATGGTATTGGTTCAGGATTGGTATTGCTTTAGGATTGGTGTTAGTTCAGGATGGTGTTGGTACAGGATTAGAGTTGGTTGAGGAATGGGGTTGATTCAGTATTGGTGTGAGAATGTTGTTGGTTCAGGATTGGAGTTGGTTCAGGAATGGGGCTGGTTCAGTATGATGTTGGTTCAGGTTGGTGTTGGTACAGGTTTAATGTTGGTTCAGGATTGATGTTGGTTTAGGATTGATGTTGGTGCGGGATTGCTGTTGGTTCAGGGTTGGTGTTTGTAGAGGATTGGTGTTGGTTCAGGATTGGTGTTAGTTTAGGATGGTGTTAGTACAGAATTGGTGTTGGTGTGGATTTGCTGTTGGTTAAAGATTGGTGTTGGTCTGGGATAGGTGTTGGTTCGGGATTGGTGTTGTTTCAGGATTGGTGTTGGATCAGGCTAGGTGTTTGTTCAGGATTTATGTTGGTTCAGGATTTGTGTTGGTTCAGGATTGGTGTTGGTACAGGATTGGGGTTGGTTCAGGATTGGTGTTGGTTCAGTTTTGGTGTTGGTACAGGATTGGTGTTAGTTCAGTATTGGTGTTGATGTGGATTTGCTTTTGGTTAAGGATTGGTGTTTGTCTGGGATAGGTATTGGTTCAGGATTGGTGTTGTTTCAGGATTGGTGTTTGATCAGGCTTGGAGTTGGTTTAGGAATGGGGTTGATTCAGTATTGCTGTTGGTGTGAAAATGTTGTTGGTTCAGGATTGAAGTTGGTTCAGGATTGAAGTTGGTTCAGGATTGGAGCTGGTTCAGGATGGTGTTGGTTCAGGTTGGTGTTGGTACAGGTTTGATGTTGGTTCAGGATTGGTGTTGGTTTAGGATTGATGTTGGTTCAGAATTGGTGTTTGTACAGGATTGGAGCTGGTTCAGGATGGTGTTGGTTCAGGTTGGTGTTGGTACAGGATTGGTCTTGGTTCAGGATTGGTGTTGGTGTGGATTTGCTGTTGGTTAAGGATTGGTGTTGGTCTGGGATTGGTGTTGATTCCGGATTGGTGTTGGTTCGGGATTGGTGTTGGTTCAAGATTGGTGTTGGATCAGGATTGGTGTTTGTTCATGAATGGTGTAGGTTCAGGATTGGTATTGCTTCAGGATTGGTATTGGTTTAGGATTGTTGTTAGTTCAGGATGGTGTTGGTACAGGATTAGTGTTGGTACATGATTGGAGTTGTTTGAGGAATGGGGTTGATTCAGTATTGGTGTTGGTGTGAGAATGTTGTTTGTTCAGGATTGGAGTTGGTTCAGGATTGGGGCTTGTTCGGAATGGTGTTGGTTCAGGTTGGTGTTGGTACAGGATTGATGTTTGTATAGGATTGTTGTTGGTTCAGGATTGGTGTTGGTACAGGATTGGGATTGATTCAGGATTGGTGTTGGTGTGAGATTGGTGTTGGTTCAGGATTGGAGCTGGTTCAGGGTGGTGTTGGTTCAGGATTGGTGTTTGTTCAGGATTGGAATTGATTCAGGATTGCTGTTGGTTCAGGATTGCAGTTGGTTCAGTGTTGATGTTGGTACAGGTTTAGTGTTAGTTTAGAATTGGTGTTGGTACAGGATTTGGATTGATTCAGGATTGGTGTTGGTGTGAGATTGTAGTTGGTTCAGGATTGGAGTTGGTTCAGGATTAGGGCTGGTTCAGGATGGTGTTGGTTCAGGATGGTGTTGATTTAGAATTGCTGTTGGTTCAGGATTGGTGTTGGTACAAGTTTGGAGTTAGTTGAGAAGTGGGGTTGATTCAGGATTGTTGTTGTTGTGTGATTGGTTCAGGATTGGGGTTGGTTCCAGATTGGTGTTGGTGTGGATTTGCTGTTGGTTAAAGTTTGGTGTTGGTCTGGGATAGGTTTTGGTTCGGGATTGGTGTTGTTTCAGGAATGGTGTTGGATCAGGCTTGGTGTTTGTTCAGGATTCATGTTGGTTCAGGATTAGTATTGCTTTAGGATTGGTGTTAGTTCAGGATGGTGTTGGTACAGGATTGGAGTTGTTTGAGGAATGAGGTTGATTCAGTGTTGGTGTGAGAATGTTGTTGGTTCAGGATTGGAGTTGGCTCAGGATTGGAACTGGTTCAGGGTGGTGTTGGTTCAGGTTGGTGTTGGTACAGGTTTGATGTTCGTTCAGAATTGCTGTTGGTTCAGTATTGGTGTTTGTACAGGATTGGTGTTGGTTCAGGATTGGTGTTGGTACAGGATTGGCATTGGTTCAGGATTTGTGTTGGGGTGGATTTGCTGTTGGTTAAGGATTGGTGTTGGTCTGGGATTGGTGTTGATTCAGGATTGGTGTTGGTTTGGGATTGGTGTTGGTTCAGGATTGGTGTTGGATCAGGATTGGTGTTTGTTCAGGATTGGTATTGGTACAGGATTGGTGTTGGTCCAGTGTTGGTGTTGATGTGGGATTGATGTTGGTACAGGGTTGGTATTGGTGCGGGATTGATGTTAATGGGGATTGGTGTTGGTTCAGGGTTGGTATTGTTGCGGGATTGATGTTAATGGGGATTGGTGTTGGTACAGGGTTGGTATTGGTGCGGGATTGATGTTAATGGGGATTGGTGTTGGTTAAGGCTTGGTGTTGTTGCGGGATTGATGTTAATGAGGATTGGTGTTGGTACAGGGTTGGTGTTGGTGTTGTATTGATGTTAATGGGGATTGGTGTTGGTACAAGGTTGGTACTGGTGTGGGATTGATGTTAATGGGAATTAGGGTTAGTACAGGGTTGGTGTTGGTGTGGGATTAATGTTAATGGGGATTGGTTTTGGTACAGGGTTGGTGTTGGTGTGGGATTGATGTTATATGGGAGTGGACCAGGGTTTGTTTTGGTGTGGTATTGATGTTAATGGGGATTGGTGTTGGTTCAGGATTAGGGTCAGTGCTGAGATGGAATGGAATGACATTTGCTATTACATTGGAAGAAGCATCCTTTTGAGTCCTTACTTCAGCTGCATGTGGAACGTAGCCTGTAACAATTGTAATGTAAACTGTATTAAACACAGTTAAATGGGGCAGTACTGTTAGTGCAGCGGTTAGCCCAACACTATTATAGCACTAGCAACGTAGCTTCAAATCCGGTGCTGTCTGTGAGGAGTTTTTATGTTCTTCCCATGACTGGTGGGTTTCCTCTGTGCCATCCAGTTTCCCAGTTTCCTCCCATTCTTCAAGGACATATGAGGTTGGTAGATTAATTGGTCACAAGGTTGTGTTTGGACGCATGGGCTCATGGACCAGAAGGGCCTGTTATTGTGCTGTGTCTCTATATTAAAATATTATACATGTTATATTTTGTTGTATTTTTCTGCAACAAGTGTTTACAATTGAATGGGAAACCATGAATTTTGTTGATGTAATGCCATGGTAATTTTACCCATCGATTTAAATGGGCATTCCTAACAGCTGTAACCTCCAGCCCACCTCATGTCCCATATTAACTAAGCCCAATATAGGCTGGGACCAAAAAATCTGCTCTGTATCCAAGTCTTCTGGGCAGAATGGCTGAGGTCACGAGTAAACATGCCCTTAATTGCCACAGCCTGCTGAGTTCTGTCTCAAAGTGTTGTACGTTGGTGGATAGCTTTGCTCAGTTGGTCAACAGAAAGAGTTTTGGGATTTAAACACTTCTGGATATACTTCAGTGCAAAGAAAATTTCTGCTGACTTGTGTCAACCAGTGTTCAATTTTGTTGTTATTTAATGCACAATCTTGTGTTCTTCTTCCTTTAGCATTACTTCCATGCTGGAGGCAGTGGTTTGAAGAAAACATTCTTAGAGAAGAGCCCCGACTTGCAGTCCTTGAAATATGCTCTCAATCTTTACACCCAAACGACCGATGCCTTAATTAAAAAATTTATCCACACCCAGTCCTCTCAAGGTAAGAGGCATTAAGCTGAACAGTGAGTGAGATTCGGCCTGTTAGTGGGGTATTGTATCCACCATGAGGGGCTGTTTGGGATTTCATTCAACTGCAGTTTACATTTCACATCTTAACTGAAAACTACAGAAACAAGCTCCATGTCCAAGAAAACCTGACTTAAAAATAAAATATAACTGAAGTATTGGTTCAGTTAAATTAAATTAAATATTATTTGCAAAACTTCATTAAATTCTTGAAATATATCAATTCCTAAAATTCTCACCATTCACTTCCTGTCCCCAATTCAACTGCACACTCTGATTCCACGCACCTGCACCCACCTCCCTCATTGACCCCACACCCCCATCCACTCCCCCTCTGACCCCACAACCCTCTCCGCTCCTCCTTCTCCTCATACCTCAGTCCATCCAACCTCTCCCTCTTCCCATAGCCCCCGTCCACTCCTGAGACCCTCCATCTGCAACTTCCTGAACAGCTATAGAGCTCTGGTTTCTGTACTCGTCAGTTACAGTGGTGTCAGTCTCCATGAGCAGTGCCAGTCTCTGTGAGCATTGCCAATGTCTGGGAGCAGTGCCAGACCCCATGCAGTGCCAGTCTCTTTGAGCGGTGCTAGTCTACGAGCAGTGCTATTCTCAGGGAGCAGCACCAGATGAGGGCGGTCCTAGTCTCGGGGAACTGTGCCAGTCTTTGGGAGCAGTGCCAGTCTCAGGGATCAGTGCCATCAGGGAGCCGTGCCTGTCTTAGAGAGCATCCCAGTCTCGGGGAGTGGTGCCAGACAGGGTGGTGCTAGTCTCGCGGAGCTGTGCCAGACTCCGGGAGCGGTCCCAGTTTCGGGATGCAGTGCCAGATGGGTAGCAGTGCCAGATGTCTCAGGGATTGGTGCTGGTCTCTAGGAATGATGCCAGTCTCAGGGAGTCGTCCCAGTCTTGATGCCAGTCTCTAGGAGTAGGGCCAGACAGGGAGAAGTGCCAGACGGGGAGCGGTGCCCATCTCCATGAGTGAGGTGGAGCTGGCAGACAAGAATCAGGTGTAGATGAGGAGGTGCACACATGAGGAGCGTGGTTGGTCAAGGGTTGAGGTGGACAGTGCTCGTCCTGCATCAGCCTGCAGTGATGGGTTCCCTCGGCTGTCAGCAACACCTCCCATCTGTATCAGTCACTCCCATCATCAATCATTACATGCTCTTCACACTAATTATATTTCATTCAAACTATTGAGTTTCTCTTACACAACATTGTCAGCGACAGATGCATAGTAAGAGGTTTGGTATTTTTGTACTTAATGGTCAAATTTATGAATTATACTTGTTGCTAATTCAGAAACTACAATCCCAATGTATGATTTAAGAGAAGCTGTTAAACTGGTCATCATGTACAGCTGTAAAATGAAATGAGTAATTAACTCAATGCTGAAACTTAATTAACATGTTAGTTGCAAAATCATTTAATGCCTGAGATGAGCTGGAAACTTGTGACGAAGGAGGAATGGGAGTGTGTGTCACCCCACAGAAGTGTGTCTTCCCCCTTCACCACCCCCCCCCACCCCCCCAACCCCCTGCTTCCCATTCGGGTGTCTGCTTGATTTGCAGCACTCCAGAAGCAGGGCTCAGGTCCAAACAGTCAACTGTTGTTGCTTTACGTGGATTCTGTGTGACCTGCTGAGTTCCTCCAGTCCTTTGTGTCTTGTCCTTTGATGTCATGTCACCCGGCAGTGACCTCAGAATTCCAATCTACATCGACATTGAACTTCCACACAAGCATTACTCCTTGCAAACAGGTCCTTGTTTGCAGAGAATTTGAGGATTAATAAAAAATTTTAAATGTTTGAGATTCTCAGTGGACAGTTCAAGTGGTAATCAATGCATGTTGATGCTGTTTCCATGAACTGTGGTAGAGACAGGTACCATTGTAACGTGTAAAAGACATTTGGACAAGAACAGGTGAAGAAAAGATTTAGAGTTACATAGACAAATGGGACTAGCTTAGGGGGACAAGTGGGGCTGTTTTCTGTAAAACTCTCTGCCACCATGCACTGACAACAAAATCAGGATTGTGCAGACTTTGCTCAGAAAATTCAAGTTTGCTGAGTACTTGTAGTATTCTTTTCACTAAAGCTACAAAATCAGCCATCAAAAGCTTGTGTTGTGGTATAAGTATGAGCTTGCCCTCAGGAGGTATTGAGCATGCAGACAATGCGAGTGAGGGAACTGGTCAGCGGTGCCACAAGTGCAAGGGGTAAAGTGACCCACTTCTGCCAGGAGGAAGCGTACTCTGGAGTGGCTGCATATGGAGAGCTGAGAGTGAGGGAAACAGACCAGCTAGGAATTGAGTACAGCAAAAATGTAATGGTCTTGCAGCCAGAAGCACTTGGACGGAAGAACTGTGAAATGTGTTATGACTCAACTGAGAAGAAATGAGAGGTTAGGGTGGAAGTGTCTGATGGCAAATCAGGAAGAAAGAAATAGAAAGAGAGATGAAAACAAGTTGGCTCAAGAGAAAGGAAAAAGAGCAAGAGATTTTAAAAATGTTTGGGAAGGTGGTGAAAGGAGAAACGACTAGAGCATTTGTAGGCTTCTCGACAGACACATGAGTTGAAGGAATGGAGAGATTGGCTCAGGTGCAAGCAGCAGAGGTTCAGTTTAATTTGGCTATCATGTCGGCTGAAGAGCCTGGTCCTGTGCTTAAACCTGCTACATCATTCATTACTTCAAAGGAATACAATTCTATGCATTAAAGTCCATGTTTACTGGCAGACAGTTTGATTGGCAGTAGCTGAGGCTTACGTCATTGTTAAAACTCCATTTTGTTCGCAATTGCCCAGACACAGTGACCTCACCTCATTCAACAGCCTTGTTGTGAACCAGATTGTGAGAGGCTGTTCTCATGAAGACATCGGTGAGCAGCTCAATTTGGGGGGCTACTGTTGCATATCTGAGTCCAACTCCTCCGTTGCCCATTGCCTTATTCACTCCTAAATAAAAATGATGCCCAGCAAGCTAATCGCACCCTGAGGAAGGATTCTGGCCGCAACATTCCCCGTTGCTTCTCTCCCACTGACACTGCTCGGTTCACTGATTTCCTCTAGCTTCAGATCCCAGCATCTGTAGTCCCCTGTGGGACCCCAGCTAACCCACTCTGGCAAAGTCATTTTATCCTGTGTCCGCTCCATTACTTCCTGGCACTACTTTGTAAGGGAGGGATATTTACAGTATTTCCCAAATTAATAGAAAAACACCAAAATTACAAGTTGATAGCAATAACTGAATTCATGCAAGTTCCAAGGTCAACAATCAGCAAGACAGCTCCTTGGCCTTCATAAATCAATGCATTGTGTATAGGAGTTGGGATGTTCTGGTGAAGTTGTATAAGAGGCATTTGGAGGATTGTGTGCAGTTTGGGTCACCTAACTACAGGAAAGATATCAATAAGATAGAAAGAGTGCAGAGAAGATTTACTAGGATGTTACCCGGACTTCAGGAATTGAGTTACAGGGAAAGATTAAACAGGTTAGGACTTTATTCCCTGGAGCGAAGAAGAATGAGAGGATATTTGATTGAGGTATAGAAAATTCTGAGGAGTATTGATTGGGTAAATGCAAGTAGGCTTTTTCCACTGAGAGTAGATGAGATAAAACCAGAGGACATGGGTGAAGGGGGAAAGTTTCATGGGAATGTCTCCACCCAGAGAGTAGTGGGAGTATGGAACAAGCTGCCAGCTGAAATGGCAAATTCAGGCTCCCTTTTCACATTTAAAAATTTTTTGACAGGTACATGGATGTGATGGGTGTGGAGGGGTATGGTCAGGGTGAAAGTCAGTATGATTAGGCAGAATAATACTTTGGCTCAGACTAGATGGGCCCAAGGGTCTGTTTTTGTGCTGTCATGTTCTGTGGTTACCATCACTACTTATTGCAGTGCCATCTAGTGCCCCAGTTCCGGCAGTGCCTTTTTTTCAATTTCAATCTCTTTATATTATAGGAAACAATACATGAGGAGAGTCAAATAGTAAAAACAGAAACATCACTATATTGCAATACTTAATACAACATATAACATATGGAACAATATTATCCCTTTCTCGTCAATTTAGAATATTCCTGCAGTCCCTTTCAATGAACTGGTGTCCTGGTTCCTGCAGCCCCTTTCAATGCACTGGTGTCCTGGTCCCTGCAGCCCCTTTCAATGCACTGGTGCTTTGGTTCCTGCAGCCCCTTTCAATGCACTGGTGTCCTGGTCCCTGCAGCCCCTTTCAATGCACTGGTGCTTTGGTTCCTGCAGCCCCTTTCAATGAACTGGTGTCCTGGTCCCTGCAGCCCCTTTCAATGCAATGGTGCTCTGGCCCCTGCAGCCCCTTTCAATGAACTGGTGTCCTGGTCCCTGCAGCCCCTTTCAATGCAATGGTGCTCTGGTACCTGCAGCCCCTTTCAATGCACTGGTGTCCTGGTCCCTGCAGCCCCTTTCAATGCACTGGTGCTCTGGTCCCTGCAGCCCCTTTCAATGCATTGGTGTCCTGGTTCCTGCAGCCCCTTTCAATGCACTGGTGTCCTGGTCCCTGCAGCCCCTTTCAATGCATTGGTGCTTTGGTTCCTGCAGCCCCTTTCAATGCACTGGTGTCCTGGTCCCTGCAGCCCCTTTCAATGCACTGGCGCTTTGGTTCCTGCAGCCCCTTTCAATGCACTGGTGTCCTGGTCCCTGCAGCCCCTTTCAATGCACTGGTGCTTTGGTTCCTGCAGCCCCTTTCAATGAACTGGTGTCCTGGTCCCTGCAGCCCCTTTCAATGCAATGGTGCTCTGGCCCCTGCAGCCCCTTTCAATGAACTGGTGTCCTGGTCCCTGCAGCCCCTTTCAATGCAATGGTGCTCTGGTCCCTGCAGCCCCTTTCAATGCACTGGTGTCCTGGTCCCTGCAGCCCTTTCAATGCACTGGTGCTCTGGTCCCTGCAGCCCCTTTCAATGCATTGGTGTCCTGGTTCCTGCAGCCCCTTTCAATGAACTGGTGTCCTGGTCCCTGCAGCCCCTTTCAATGCACTGGTGCTTTGGTTCCTGCAGCCCCTTTCAATGAACTGGTGTCCTGGTCCCTGCAGCCCCTTTCAATGCAATGGTGCTCTGGCCCCTGCAGCCCCTTTCAATGAACTGGTGTCCTGGTCCCTGCAGCCCCTTTCAATGCAATGGTGCTCTGGTTCCTGCAGCCCCTTTCAATGCACTGGTGTCCTGGTCCCTGCAGCCCCTTTCAATGCACTGGTGCTCTGGTCCCTGCAGCCCCTTTCAATGCATTGGTGTCCTGGTTCCTGCAGCCCCTTTCAATGCACTGGTGTCCTGGTCCCTGCAGCCCCTTTCAATGCACTGGTGCTTTGGTTCCTGCAGCCCCTTTCAATGAACTGGTGTCCTGGTCCCTGCAGCCCCTTTCAATGCAATGGTGCTCTGGCCCCTGCAGCCCCTTTCAATGAACTGGTGTCCTGGTCCCTGCAGCCCCTTTTAATGCAATGGTGCTCTGGTCCCTGCAGCCTCTTTCAATGCACTGGTGTCCTGGTCCCTGCAGCCCCTTTCAATGCACTGGTGCTCTGGTCCCTGCAGCCCCTTTCAATGCATTGGTGTCCTGGTTCCTGCAGCCCCTTTCAATGCACTGGTGTCCTGGTCCCTGCAGCCCCTTTCAATGCACTGGTGCTTTGGTTCCTGCAGCCCCTTTCAATGAACTGGTGTCCTGGTCCCTGCAGCCCCTTTCAATGCACTGGTGTCCTGGTCCCTGCAGCCCCTTTCAATGCACTGGTGCTCTGGTCCCTGCAGCCCCTTTCAATGCACTGGTGTCCTGGTTCCTGCAGCCCCTTTCAATGCACTGGTGTCCTGGATCCTGCAGCCCCTTTCAATGCACTGGTGCTCTGGTCCCTGCAGCCCCTTTCAATGCACTGGTGCTCTGGTCCCTGCAGCCCCTTTCAATGCACTGGTGTCCTGGTTCCTGCAGCCCCTTTCAATGCACTGGTGTCCTGGTCCCTGCAGCCCCTTTCAATGCACTGGTGCTCTGGTCCCTGCAGCCCCTTTCAATGCACTGGTGTCCTGGTTCCTGCAGCCCCTTTCAATGCACTGGTGTCCTGGTTCCTGCAGCCCCTTTCAATGCACTGGTGCTTTGGTTCCTGCAGCCCCTTTCAATGTACTGATGCTCTGGTCCCTGCAGCCCCTTTCAATTTACTCAGTTAATTGATAATTTACTGTCCCATTGTTTATCACCACAAAGTAGAACTGAAATATCCTGAGCTATAATAGAAATAAACTGCAATAATTTGGGATTTCTGCCATTTTAGCACCACCAAAGTCCCAAGTGTGCAGGATTATTGGAGTTTTATTTGACTGTGATAAATATAATTATCATAACCCGGATTCAAGGTTGAAACAACAGAAAGCAAGGATTCGAGAAAGAACATGTTCTCTGCACATTCCTGCTTCCTGTGATGCTGACGTAAACTGCTGATAAAGTGTTTCAGGGTCACGTTGTGAGGAAGTTCGTCAAATGGTAGCTTGGATTTCTCAAATATTTACCATCTTCAAATTAAAGAGGGAACTGAATTACCATATAGATTGACCGAGAAGGTTTTGCAGTTAGTCTACAACTTTAAAATCATTCGAATAAAGTTTCCCTCAGGGCCCTTCTAGTAACAGAATAAGCCCTACCCTGGTTTGATTTACCCAAAGGCAGCACCTCACACTTCTCCAAGTTGAACTGTATCTCCCATTCCTTGGACCATTTCCCATCTGATGTAGATCCTGTTGTAAACCCAGTAATCCACTATAGCACATATTTTCATGTCATCAGCAAAGCTACTCACATGTCACAAACATCCCTGTCCAAATTATTCATGTACACTACAAAGATCAAAAGTTCCAGTACACCACCCTGAGGCATTCCACTGCACCTGGGCCTCCAAACTGAAAAACATTCTGACTCCTATCACTGAGCACAGTTGGCCCCCATCCTGCAGGCCCTAACCTTCCATACCAATCTACCTTGTGGGACCTTATCAAACCCTTTACTATAGTCCACGTGAATAACGTCAACTGCCTCACTCTCGTTTCTCCTCTGTGTTATCTCTTCAAAAGATCCGATGAACTTTGTGATGATGTCCCACACACGTACCCACGCTGGCCCTCCTTCATGTTCCCCTGGCAATCCTAATGTTGCCACAATTTCCCAGAATCCTCTCCAACAGTCTCCCTACCCCCGACATCAGACTAACAGGCCTGCAGTTTTCTGCTTTATCTTCACAGCTCTTTTTAAATAACCACACCATATTTGCCATCTTCCTGAACTTCAGTCATAAGAGATGAGTTAAAAATGTCTGTGAAGGTCTGGGCCTGGAGATTTATCCACCTGGATATGATCTGAGACTGTTACCACCTCATCACTACTGACATGCCCTGGGCCATCTTTAGTTACCTCCCTCACCTTCCACTCTTACTTATCCTGCTCCACAGTCAACACATTCACAACAGATCTATTTAAGATCTTCCCCATCTCATCTGGCTCTGTACAGAGACACCCCTCCTGCTCCTTAATGGGACCTATACTTTCGCTTGTGACCCTTTTGTTCCTAATATACTTATAAAATCATTTTGGACACTTCCTTGCTCTGTCCACCAAATCCAACTTGGAACCTCTTTTAGCCCTCCTTATTTCCTTCTTGTACTCCTCAAGGGATTTGAACCTGCCTGTCTGTGCCTGATCCGTGCCTGCTTCTCTTTCTGATTTGTGCCTCTGCATCTCGTGTTAACCAGGCTATTCCTGCTTTTTACCCCACTGGGAACATGTTCACCCAGGACCTTGCTTATCCCATACTGAAACCCTTCATTACCCTCCAGCATTTATATCTATTGTGAACTCCTGCCTAATCTTGTTGAAATTGGCCTTGCCCCAATTTAGGATTTGAATTTGAGGACTAGTGTTGACCTTTTCCATAGTTACCTTCAAGCTAATAGAATTGTGGTCACTGGTCCCCAAGGTGTCCCCCTCCCGATCAGGTCTGCTATTGGATGACTGTTTACTTCAGTATTTTCACTGAAATAAAATCTATTTATTGCAGAAATCCAGCACTTGGTTTTCTTTAGATATTTACCACACACAGAAAAATATCAAACTCATCTTGAACCACAGTACCATGAAAACACGTTACACTAATTCAAGACGTGCACTCTAACTCCCTGATCAATAATGCACAACCACTGTGGTACTGGTGAACGTGCCACGCATTCTTACAGCTTCAACTCCTGAGCCTCGGGACTTTCATAAAAATTGACTGATTATTGATAAAACATCATACGGAAGAGCTATACAATTCTGCTACATGTGGGCCTTCTTGCTGCTTGACCATATTAATAGATCTTGGAATCCCAAAATCTTTTCAAACTGTCAAAAGACAAAGAACTCGCGAGCAAATTCAATTTCTCAGGGAAAACAGCAGTACCTTTTCTTTAGAAGATTCACTTTTTTTCAAATCAAGTCTTTCATTTCATTGCCTTCAGTTTTAGTTACATGGTATAACATCTGTGTCTAGAAGAACAGCCATCAACAGAGGAGTAATTTGTTGCTCCCAGCACATTCACCAGGTCAACACCTGGGTACTTTGGTAATTATTACCGAGGTGCACAAGATTCCTGTCTCCTGACCACTGAGTGAGGTATATTCTACCAGTAGAATAGGCCAGGAAGCATCTGACTCCAAATTCACATCCTCATTCTCCATAATAGTGAACGAGAATTTGCTGTTACCCTGTTGTCTTTGTTATTATATTGAGTAGCCTCAATGTGCAGAAAAATATTTATGCATACTATTGTAGAAAGAGCTCATTGGTGGGGGGTGTTCCATTGTTACATCAGGTAACTGGAGGCCAGTTAGTTTAATGTCTGTAGATAGTAAAATGCTTGAAGCTATTGTTAAGGAAGAAATATCAAGGCATCTGGGTGGAAATCGTTCCATCAGCTGATGCAGCATGGATTCAGGAAGGGAAGGCCACATTTCCCAAATTTACTGCAGTTCTTTGAGGATATAATGGGTGCAGGGGATGGAGGGGAACTGGTGGACGTTGTGTACATGGATTTCAAAAAGGTGTTCAATAAGATGCCACATAAAAGATTTACCCATGAGATAAGGATACACAGAGTTGGGGGTAATGTATTAGCACAGATCAAGGATTGGCTCACCAATAGAGGCAGAGAGTTGAAATAAATGAGTGTTTCTCTGGCTGGCAATCAGGGATGAGTGGAGTTCCGCAGAGGTCGGTGCTGGGTCCACAACTGTTCACAATGTCCCTTAACAATTTGGAAGAGGTCGCCGTGTAATGTATCTTGGTTTGCTGATGGCAATAAATTGAATGGAAAAACAAGTTGTTTAGATGAAGCAGAGCATCTGAGGAGAGATATAGACAGATATTAAGTGAATGGGCAAGGGTCTGGCAAATGGAGCACAGTGTGGGTAAAGGGAAGGTCATCCACTTTGGAAGGAAAAATAGTGGATCAGATTATTATTTAAATGGTGAATGTTTGCAGCATGCTGTTGCATGGAGGGACTTGGGAGCACCTGTGCATGAATTGTAAAAGGTTGGTTTGCAGGCGCAACAGGTGATGAAGAAGGCAAATGGGATGTTGGGCTTCACTGCTGGAAGGATTGAATTTAAGAGCAGGGAGATTATGCTGCGACTGTACAAGGTACTGGTGAGGCCACATCTGGAGAACTGCCTGTAGTTCTGGTCTCCTTTCTTGAGAAAGGGTGTACTGGCTTTGGAGGTGGTGTAAGGGAGATTCACCAGGTTGATTCCAGAGATGAAGGGGTTAGCCTGTGAGGAGAGATTGAATCACCTGAGACTGTACAGGTATACCTCATTTTACGAATACTCACTTTATGCAAATTTTCATTTTATGAAGAAACCTGTGTTTGCTATCCAAAAGAAATTTGAATGAGTTTTCTGCTTTATGAAAATATCCTTCAATACAAGTGAACGGGTCTTCGCTTTATGCCATTTCAACTTATGAAAGGTTTCATAAGAACGCTCTAGTTTCGTAAAGAGGGGAATACCTGTACTTTCTGGAATTCTGAAAAATGTTACATATAACATATGAAAGGGAGGAAGGGGAATGTTTCCACTGGTAGCTAAAACTTGAAAGAGGGGGCATAGCCTCAAGATTCAGGGAGTACATTTAGTATGGAGATGAGGAGAACAGTTTTCCCCAGAGAGCAGTGAATCTATGGAATTCTCTGCCCAAAGAAGCAGTAGAGGCTGCTTCATTAAATGTATTTAAGACAGAGTGAGATAGATTTTAACATTGTGGAGGAATTAAGGGCAAGTCGGTGGAGCTGAGACCATGGCCAGATCATGGTGGAGCAGGCTCGACCATCCTGATGGTCAGCTCCCACTTCCAGTGACCCATGAAACAATCCCACACAGTTAGGCAATCACTGGGAAGTGAGGTCTGGAGGATCTGAAAAGGAGGCAGATCTAAAGTGAGCTCCAGTGCTGATTCCTTGTGGAATGAGCAATAAGGCGAGGGAAAAAAACAGCTCCTGATGTGACCTCTACATTTAGAGACTGGATGCAGACGGGAAGATCATTCTGTTGGGCATCTTCGCTCTGTCCATTGTAATAACAGGGGCCAACCATTTTGGGCACCTTCACTCTGTCCATTGTAATAACAGGGGCCAACCATTTTAAATCCACACACCGTTCCCACACGGATGTCTATCTGTGTCCTCGTGGATTGCTAAACTGAGGCTCCCCACAAATTGGAGGAACATCATTGTATACTCTGTCTGGGTTCTCTCCAACCAGATGGTATTGACAACAACATCTCCAATTCCTGCTGATCCCTCCCCCCAGTCTTTCTCTTTCCCTGTCCCTCTGTTTCCTTTCCTGCAGCAGCCACATCCCCTCCCCAATCACTTCTCAGCTTTGTACTCTTCAACCCTCACACCCAAACCCACCAATAACCCCTTAGTCTGGCCTCCTCCCTCCTCCTAGCCCACCCTCCCCCATCCTTTCATTCAGGCACCACCTGTCTGCTTTTAGCTCAAGCCTCGGCCTAAAATGGTGGTGACCTTTTACTTCCTATAAGGGCTACATGTTGAGATTGTGTTTTTCCAAGCTCAGTCCTGTGCTGAATCCAGGACAGGTTGGAAAGTCTCGGGGTTGATGCAATGCCATGATTACCTACCTATGTCCTCAGTTACCCGTTGCTGGTGTCGCGGGCGGGGGAATGGAGTTGGGTTTGTGGCACCATCTGCTGGCAAAGTCAGACACAGAGGAATCCAGGATGAAAATCAGGGATTCTATGATTGGTTCCTGTTCATTCATTTTTCTCTCTCCCGAGTGTACCATGTGGGACACTTCGTGGACCCATGTCAAGTGGTTTTGCCTGAATCACATTTAAAAACAATTGGCCTCGATTATTTCAAGAGCAGTTTCCTTGTAACAATGTTCAGATTGGGCAGAATTCACGTGTGTTACCTTCACACAGACCAATCATTTGTCTGCTTCTAACTGTAACCAAACTAACTCAATAAATAAAAGCTTCTTCCAGAAAAACTGCAAATAAGTTGTTAATGGATATGACAGTTGTTTTATTCAAAAAGATCTTTTCATTGATCCACCGTCTTACAGAATGCTCTTCTGATTTTATTTTCAGCTATAATTGATTGATTCTGTAAGTTAGTTTTTATTCCGTGATTGACCTGAATTAACAAACTGTCTTCATGTATCAGGGTTCTGGGAAAAAGACAAGAGACTAATCAGTAGAAATATCTATCAAAAGGTCTGTTCAGGTTGTTCGTCTTTTCCACTGAACCTAATGATGGAGTAAAACACAAAACTCTGCAGACACTGAGATTCCAGCAAAAACACAGAAATGCTGAAGGAACTCAGGCAGTCTCACAGTGTCCATAGGAGGTAAGGACATCGTCCCGCGGTTTCGGGCTTGAAGAAGGGTTCACTGAGTTCCTCCAACATTTACTACAATCACAACATTGCAGACTTTCGTGTTTCATCACTGATTGCTCCACTGCAAAATCTCTTCGAGGGACGCTTCCCCTGAAGAAGTTCTCCTCCTCTCTTCGAAGGGAGTTCTGCAAGAGCCTCTCTCATGCTGCTGAGTGATCCTTCTATGGTTTCCAGCACCTCAAAAGAATGAAGGAACGGACCTTTCCTCAATCAGAAGAAAAGGCTTGACTGTCGTGAGCGATGTTGAATCGGTCGCCGCTGAGTGTGGCAGTCTCTCTCCTCCTGTGATTACATCTGGGTCTCAATTCATTTGCAAAACCACATCAAGTTTTATGAAGTGTCATTTTGCTTAATGGTTGTGTTTGAACCCTGACCTCTTGGGCTTTAATCAGAGAAGAATCAGAATTTACTGTCATAAAATTTGTTGTTTTGCAGCAACATTTACAGGTGAAAATATTGCAGCAAATCACATTGCAAAAAATGAATAAATTAGTGCAGAAAGAAGAGAAAGTGAGGTAGCGTCTGTGGTTCATTGTCCAGTCAGAAATCTGATGGCGTAGGGGAAGAAGCTGTTCATCTTCAGACTCTGTACCTCCTTCCCGATGGTAGTGGAGTGAAGGGGCATGGCCTGGGTTGTGAGGAACTGTGAGGACAGAGGCTGCTTTTTAAGACACCACCTCTTGTAGATGTCCTCGATGGAGTGGAGATTGATGCCTGTGATGTTGCTGGCTGAGTTAACAACCCTCTGGAGCCTTTTCCTGTCCTGGGCGTCAGTACCTCCGTGCCAGACAGAATGTTCTCCGTAGTAGAGGAATCCATAAAACTGATGAAAACTTATCTGTTGCATTGCACAAGATGGGAGTTAAGAATGGATAAACAAAGGGCAGTGGTCATAAACTCTCTGACCAATTCTCACATCCCTGGGCCTGCTCTGACTGCCTGAATATGTGAACACGTTGACATGTATTAAATCCTTCCTACCCCCGCAAATGCTGATCTGAAACAGGTAGGCCACGTCATAAAGCACTGAGCATAAGACTGCTTTTTTAACGCACGTATAAACCCTTTCCTCTTCTTCTTCTTTGGCTCTTAAGCTTACTGTGAGATGGTCAGTGGGTTAAGGCAGTGGACAGGTGTACTGGCAGGCACACCACAGATGGAGAGGAAGAGATACTGTGGTGAATACTAATTCTCCCGGGTTATCACACACTGACAACCTACCTCCATCGAGCTCATTGACAGATACAGAATTACCTGTGGTGTGAAGGTCAGAGCATCCTTTGAGGCTGTTTCCAGCCAGAACATGGCAAGTTGCCATGGACAACATTAGCCCGATTATTCATCCCAAATGATCCGGAGCCCACAGACTGGTCCTACTGGGATGAGTAATTATCCTGCCTTTCCCTACGGCACGAGTGGACTTTGTGCATGAAAATGTTACAGCATTCCCAAAGCATTCTCGGTTTACTTCCTGAACCAGACATTTGCCAAGTTTGAAGTTGTACATCAGGGGGTCCACAGTCTGAAAATATTAACGGAATATTCTGATCATACTGAGGTCATCCATGCCGTCTGAAGATGTAAAGGACGATTCACTTCCCAGTTGCGAAACTCACTGCAATGTCAGGTGACTGGTGGGGGCCGAGCTCAAAGGTGGAAGGGATGGAATCGACAGGGTGGCTGGGTTGAGCTTCAACCTTTATGATATGAAGCTAAAACTTCACTGGGTTATATCCTTTTAGCACTTCCGCAAAGTGTTCTGCGGCAAGGTAAGTGGGCAATATAATAGTACAGTCATGATCTTTTCGTGTATTCAGAATCAGTAGATTGCAGTTTTAGAAGAATGTTTTGGGAAATATTGGCTTGACACTTCATCTAAATAAACAGCAATAAATAACACAAAATATTGTCGGGGGCACCGGCATGTGGGAAGATTCTGCACTGGAAATCATTATTCTAGAAGGAAGGGCTGCATCAGCTGTAAGACCGAAGTTCTCTGGGCCTGTCGGGAATTCACAACACAAGTCTCAACTGTATGTGGTATAAGGTGCTGTCAGGTGCTCCTGCTACATCGTAAATGGATCCCTCAGACCTAGCCAGAGTATGTGCATGTGTGGGTTGAGCATGGCTTCACAATGCTGCAGTGTGCCTGTTTACAAGAAACACGTGACTTCAGCAGAAGGAAGAAAGAGAGACATCTCTGTATGTGATGAAGTATACACGACCTTTGCCCATGTGGTGAGTGCTCATCCATCACCCTTCCCAGCATGGTATCCAGAGCAACATACTGCCAATTACAATGCCTTGTTCCAATTTATGTTCCCAGGATTCATGAGCCAGTGAGCGAGGGTCTGGTCCACCATCTGAACAGGGGTGGAAGCAGCGGCCCTTTACTCTCTCTCCCCTCTCACCTTAAACTGGTGCACTGTAGTTCCTGAATCATCTCCCCTGGGGAAAAGATGGCACTCACATAATCCACGCCTATCCAGATTTTACTGCACCTCTGTAAGGTTACCCTGGGCTTCCTGAGCTCCGCGGAATAAAGACTCAGCCTATCCATCTGCTCCCTGTAACCCAAGATCTCAATTCTGGGAAATCTTTTCTCCTCCCCTTCTAATAGCTGAAGGGGCTCAACCCGAAATATTGTCTGACCATTGCTAGCCATGGATGTTGTCTGACCTGCTGAATTCTTCATCTGCTCAAGATTCCAGCATCTATAGCTTTTGGGTTTATCTCCAAAGTACAAAAGTTGGGACCTCATGATTCAGCCGAACAAGGCCTTGGTGAATCCACGCTTGGAGGGCTGTGCTCAGTTCTGGCCACCCAGCCATAGAAAGGGTAGCAACATTGGAAAGGTGCAGAGGAGATTCACCAGAATGGAGGGGTTGAGTTATAGGGAGAAGATAGATTGGCTGGGTCTTTATTCCCGAGAGCAAAGGAGTTGAAGGGTGATCTTGTAGACGTTTACAAAATTGTGAGGGGCATGGCTCACAGTCATTTTCTCAAGGTAGATGATTCTAATCGGGGGCAAAGGTTTAATGTGAGAGGGAAGAGATATAGGAGAGAATTTGAGAGGCCCTTTTCACTCAGAGGGTGATCTGTGTCTGGGATGAACTGCAGAATAAGCAGTAGAAGTGCATGTGGGCACCAGAAACATTCCAGACATTTGGGCAGATTTATGGATGGGAGAGGTGTGAAGGGTGAAAGGAAATGCAGGAAAATGGAACTAGCCCAGACTTCCAACAGTAGGCATGGTACTAGATGGGCTGAAAGGCCTGTTCCCTGCTGTCAGACTCCACGGCTCTGCTTCTCCTTCCTCCTTGTCTTGTCATGTTATTATTTCATCCTGAATTAAAGTCTCTAATATTTTCATGAGGTGAATCATAAATATAATCGTTCCAATGAGTTTCAATTCTCAGTGGACATTGGCTGTTCTCCAGCTGACCAGTACACACACAACCATTCACCGTCATGGCAAGCAGAGCTCCTATTGATCACTACCTGACCCAATTTGTCATATCACAGCTATGACGGCTCAGTTCAGATGTTGCATTCAAACCCACAATTGACATTAAAAGCAAACGAGTTGTTTGGGTGAAGTGTGAGCACGAAAGCAAACTGAGACTTGGTTGTGTTATCAACCGTTCTCAACATATGTGGATGGATTGAAGATTTTCAGTTTATCACAATATTGATATATAAATCCAATGAATTGATTCTTTCTAATTGGAGATTATATCTGAGCCTTAGAGATGCAGAATTTAGTTTTGATTTCCCTGTCTTTGTTAACTGTGTTTCTTTGCGCCTTTTCAGTTCATTTTGCAAACAGCTCAGTGGGAGAAGTATCGATTCATGTTGACCTCTTCACTCACCCTGGGACCGGAGAGCATAAGGTGACAATGAAAAGTAAGTGTCCCAACCAATTTCGCACCTCATGAAGGGGGCTCTCCTTTAACCATGTGAACCAAGCTGAGTACTGTAACAATTTGAAACACACAAGAGTTCTGATTCTCCCTGCAGTTGTTGCTGTTAACGAGCTGGTCTGGCACACGACGGCCATGTTCCGACCATTCGTGGAAGTTCACGTGATTGGGCCAAATCTGAGTGACAGGAAAAGAAAATTTTCTACAAAGACCAAAAACAACGTTTGGTCACCGAAATACAACGAGACTTTTCACCTGTAAGTGGCCTCGGGTAAATCTGTGTCCATATCTCTTCAAGTCCTATCGTTCTCAATGTTCATTAGAAATTAAACTGTTGGCTTCAATCACCATTCATTTGCAAAGGTATCTCGGTCTCGGTAATAAAGCAAAACATATTATTTGGAGAAAAATGCACAAAATGAAATCTACTCCTTGAAACTCCAAAAACTTTAGTTTTGAATGTGTTCAAACCCAGTCTTGGCCAAAGTCCAAAGCCTGGTAACCCTGAGATGACCTGAACACTGAGCTGTGATTTTTGGAACCTCACACTCATTCAGAAAGGTTCGGAACACAGAAATGAGATTGTTTCCCTCGAAGTCATCAACGTGACCAATGTGGAAAAGAGATCTGTTGTTTCAATGGTCCTGTGAATATGGTGAAGGTTAGTTAGTGAAGTGGAGTGGCTAGGGCGCACTGATGATCACTGGGAGAAGGTGGCTGGGCTCAGTCCAACAGATCAGGATACGGCTGGTGGTGTAGCCATGGGATTGCTTGCATTACCTGTGGTCTCAGTGGATGGTGAGCGTGTGTTTCTCTGCTGCGTCATGCTCTGACTCTGGATGGCTTGTCTTCGCCATGGTCACCCTTCGTGTGCTCCACGGTGTCCCAGAACACAGAGTGCAGGTCAGTGGTGACCAATCCTGGTGCCTCAGGGACTGTTCCTTCATGTTGGGGGTAGGCCAATGTCTGATGGAGTCATAGAGTAACACAGATGGAGACAGGCCCTTCAGACCAACTTGCTTTTCCTGACCAAAATGTCCCACCCACACTACTCCTGCATCCCTCTAAACCCATCCTATACATGTAACTATCCAAATATTTCTTTATCATTACAATAGTCCCTGCCTCAACCACCTCCACCACCAGCCCCTTCCACATACCCACTATCCTCTGCATAAGAACTTTCCCCCTCAGCTTCCCGTTAAATCTCTCCCCCTCACAAACATCTGCCCGCTGGTTACCGATTCACCTGCTCTGGACAAAAGACTCACTACATTCTCTTGATCTATTCCTCATGATTTTGTCCACCTCTACAAGATGACCCCTCATCCTCCTGCACTCCAAGGAATAAAGCCCCAGCCTGTTCAACCTCTCTCTGTAGCTCAGGCCCCTGAGTCCTGGTAACAACCTTGTAAATCTTCCCTGCACCTCTCAAAAGTATTCTACTTGACATCATCTTTCTTGCAGCATGAAGACTAAAACGGAAGACAGTTCTTCAAATGGGAATACACTGCACCATCCTTGGCACTAGTGAATTGGGGTGGGTGGGCTGAATTATTCCCAGTAACTACTGGCATGTCTGTGAGTACTGAGATCAGCTCAGAATGGTTGGAGTGGACAGTGAGAGCAAACCATTTACTTCTGCTTGCAGCGTTCTGAGCAATGAGAACAGCCTGGAGTTCTACGAGCTTCACGTGACCGTGAAAGACTACTGCTTTGCCAGAGAAGATCGGATTATCGGAATGACCGTCATCCAGTTGAAGGACATCATGGAGAGAGGGAGCTGTGCCTCATGGTACACACTCATCAAGAATATTCACATGGATGACACCGGCCTGACAATTCTCAGAATACTCTCACAAAGAACCAATGACGAACTGGCCAAAGAATTTGTGCGCCTCAAGTCAGACAGCAGGTCAACCGAAGAAACCGTGTGAGAAGCAAAAGAGGGAGAGAGATTGTAGGGAGGCAGAAGTTATCGTTAGTGCATGTCTGTTTTAAATGTGTGGGTATGTTTATCAGAATATGTGGAGAAAATTATAAAAGTTCAGCCCACTGTTGCATTGTTGAGATGGGAAGGAGCCAAGCTCTCGCTTCATTGCTCGGATAAAGTGCCAAATCAAAATTACCCGAGGGGATTTGCTCCAGGTGTTTGGAGGTTTTGTCTTTCAATTTGCTGAATGATTAAATTCTAGCCCTGACTTGCTATTCTGTGGTTTTTAGCGTTAAGCATTGGTTCTTCATTTGTGACGGGCATTGAATCTGTACTTCTGCGATGTTGGGCTGTCTATCCAGAGCATGTTAATGTATCAGCTCAGTTGCATCCCAAACTTCCCAGTATACTTTACAAATTGCAAATGGCATTTCTCTTCCTGCACTACGAAATTTATATCAAGGTAACTCTTTATGACATCCACCTTGAATATAATTCTTACTTTCTAATTTACCAAATTGCGCACCACCAGCCCTTACTAAAAATGGAAGTCAATTCATGTTGGCCTAGTTTATTGATTTTCCTGACACATCACTGTGAAGATTATATTTAACTGACAATGTAACCAATTTTCTTAAAGACAAACGCTCGTTAGCAAGCAGTCATTGTTAATTTCCAAAAGATTCTGAACTTTTTATGCCTTGCTCAGACACACGTTTACAGCACAACTGGCTGTTTTGGTGGATTTGAAAAGAAGTGACAATGTTTCTGATAAATAGTGAAGCTTTGACTATTTCAATGATGCAGTTGTAAATGTTGCTTTATAAAATGGTGAAATATGTTCCTGCTGTAACCCCTATTGTTTCAACATTTTCAATGACTGGTAATTATGCAACATTCTATGTATTGCACTAACGTTGAAATGAGTGTCATGTAAATATATTTGGTGAACACTTGTACAATAAAGTATTGGAAAATTCCCGTTTGGCCTCACGGCACTTGCCATGTTACAATTGTACCAACATTTGGTGGCAACTCACCTGGAATACTGCTGACTGTTCTATCCCCTTGTCTAAACAAGTCATCCAAGTGATTCACCAGGTGAGAGATTCTCCTATTAAAAGATACTAAATAGTGTGGGTATGTTCTCCTTTAAGATTTTAAGTGGTTTAACAGGGTGAATCTCAAACAATGGGTAATAACATTAAGGCTGAGGGACCAGTCATTTCTAAGAACAGGAGCAGGAGTTGGCCATCCGGCCCGTCAAGCCTGTTCCACCATTCAGTGAGATCAGGGCTGAATGACGGGCTCATCTCCACCTTCCTGCCTTTTCCCCATATCCCTTAATTCATTTACTATTTTCAAACTCTGCCTTAAAACATTGAAGGAAGCAGTTTCTACTGCTTCCTCGCATAGAGAAGTCCAAAGATTCACCACTCTCTGGGGAAAGCAAGTCCTCCTCATTTCTATCCAAAATCTATTCTCCCCCAGTTCTCGCCTCACCTGCCAGTAGAAACCATTTTCCGCCTTGACTTCATCAATCTCCTTCATCATATAAGATCCCGTCTCATTCTTCTAAATTCCAGCAAGAACAGTCCCAGATGACTCAGTCTCTCCTTGTAGGCTCTGGAATTGACCTGCTGAACCTCCTCTGCACCCCTTCCAAAGCCAGTTTATACTTTCTCAAAGAGACCAGAACTGCATGAAATGCTTGAGATGCTGTCTAACCAATACCTTGTACAGTTGTAGCAGAACCTCCCTGCTCTGAAATTCAATCCCCCAGCAGGGAAAGCCAACATCCCATTTCCCTTCTTGATGGCCTGTTGCACCTGCAAACCAACATTTTAGATTCATGCGCATGCACTCCCAAGTTCCTCTGCACAGCAGCACGATGTAGTCGCTTAACCGTTTCAATAATAACTCGATCTACTTTGTTTTTCTGGTGACCTCAAGTTTATCAACATTGTCCTCCACCTTCCTGACCTTTGCCAACTCAGTTAACCTGTCTACATCTCTCTCGAGACTCTCTGCATCACCTGCACAAATTGTTTTCCACTCAATTTAGTGTCCTCAACAAACACCGCACAGGTCCAAATGTTGTTTTAAACAATGAAATAGAACCTGGCTAAACCACCTCCTCTGTACACTCACCAGGCTGATCCAGAAAGATAAATGGGACCTAAAATGAACTAGCCAATTAGATACAAAGCAGGCTTGGTGCAAGGAATGAGAGGGTGGGAGTGTGTCTTGGGTAAACTTATACCTCTCATTTTGTTCATTTTAGATTGGTCACAGTGTTTGAGCTATCGAAAGAAAATAGACACACACACCGAGAGCAGTTCAGTTTATACAAATGTTTATTACTAATTCAAAAGCTGATTTCACACTACAATATGCAAGCCCTTTGCAACTATACTTATCATCGCTTGGACTGGTCCCAACTGCCAAAGCGAGGCAACGACTGCACACTTGTAGTAGGTTGTCAGGGCGCTGGTAGCAGCTTCTCCACCTCCCCCGACCGGGACGTTGCTTGGACTCTGGCTGTTCTTCCTTCTTGACAAGGGGTGTTCCCACCCCTCGGAGAGTCTAAACTTCAGCAGCAGGACCACAGGCTTATATACCCCAAAAACAATTAATCATGCGCCTACTCCTTCTAATATTTGTCAGTCAAAATCAAAATTGAACATTATATTCTACAATTTAGAAGATTAATTATTATGGAACCAGGATGTTATGATTTCCTGGTTTATCTCGTAGATAAACTTCTCGAGCAAGACAGGTTGTGACCAATTCGTCAATTTCAGAGTGTTGCATTTGACAACTGCTTTCCCTGGGCCTCACAGTGGAATTCCATTTCAAAGTGTATCTTCAGATAAGTCCCCATGGCTGAGTTTAATTACATCTGCTAGTTCTGAAAGTAAGGTGACCTGCGTGTGGACCCAGTGTCATCAGTTCCACATAAGCAAAAAGCATCTGGGTACATGGTTTTAATCCTCCATTACATTCCACCCCTTGGTCACAATCTGTCATTTGCGAGGCCTAACCAGTATTTGAGTACAGAGGGAGCGAAAAAAGAGAAATCAAAACAACAATTACAAAGATAAGCAATGACGCGAGCAACCAACGGAGGATAGTGTGGCCCACTCCCCCAAATGTAGCTGTTAGCCATGAGAAAGGATTCCAACCAAGGCTCAAATTATCCTTGTTGGCCACAATACCCAGATACTGGAGCTCATGAACAGATTTTGAAACATGCTGAACAATAACATATTTATATAAGCTGCACTTGAGGCTGGTGACCGAGGACTTCCTTGGTGTAATGCATTGGACCATGTTTCCCACGGGGAACTCCCTTGGAACGTCCTCGACATTACAAATCCAATTGCTGGCATCAAAGCAGCTGTTAAGCCAGATCACCAGGAGTGTAAAATGGAGAACGTGGAACAAAGAAGCCTGACACATGTCACTCACGATACCATAAGCGTTCAGTGTTTAAACAGACTAAATCATCCTGTCCCTCAATAGTTACCCACCGAGTGTTACCCTGGGCAGGTGTCACTATTTCCCCTTTTACAGGAGGGCCACTGCCTGGTGGTGCCACCCATACCTTTTGTCCAACATTCTCTAGTTCGGGGATGGGGGGCAATGACTGTTTTTCCTCTGGAATAGGCTGTAATTCAGGAGTGTGAAGAAGTCGGTGGAAAGGTGTACCTCCTTTTAAAGGGCGATGATTCAAATTGTAGACTGCCTGCTGCAGCACATGGCACCATCCCTTCTGGGTCCCCAGTGATGTTAACAAACGAATTTGTTCCTTCAGTAAGCCGTTCATTTGTTCAACTAACCCGGCAGCCTGTGGGTAATAAGGAATATGGTGGACCCATAAAATACCGTTGTCATTTGCCCAATCACAGATTGCTTTCCCGGAGAAGTGCGAGCCATTATCAGAGTGAATCTCCTCTGGAACATCATAACGATAAATCAAATGGCTTAGTCCTTGGATAGTGCTAGCTTGGTCAGCCGTCTTGGTGGGAAAAGTAAAAACCAGGCCCGAAAAGGTGTCAACCATTACTAGGACGTAATGTTTACCCATACAGTCTAGCATGGGGCCTATGTAATCAATTTGCCAGACCGCAGCTGAGTGAGCACCCCATTTTATTCGGCCATGCGGACCAGGTGGAACGGTATGGAACTTCACAAGCTGACATTCTGGGCATGTACGTACAACCATGCGGACATCATCCTGATGGATGGATAAAGCATGTGTACGGGCCCACATAGCTGATCCCTTCTCCCCCAAATGACCACTCTATTCATGTGCCCATCGACCCAGGGGGACGGTATCAGCACAGCTGATAGTGGCAAGCTGATCTGCTACTGCATTATGTTGAGCCATGTTAGTCGTCATATTGGTATGGGCATCAACGTGATAAACGGTTATCTCACGATGGTGGGAAGCATCCCACAACAGCTGCCACAACTCTTTGCCCCATACTGGGCGGTCATGTATCATCCAGTTGTTCTTTTGCAAATCAGGCATCCATACCACAAGTCCATTAGCCACAGCCCAGGAATCAGTAAACAGGCGAAGAGGGTGATCATGGGGATCTAGTGGTAAAGTGACTGCCTTCAACTCAGCATACTGACTGGAGCCACCATCCCCCTCCTCCGATAAGTGAGTTCCTGACCTGGGATGGTAAGCCACCTGTTCGTGTACGCGGCCCACCCCTTCAGGCCCTCTGGTCGCACGACTCTGAATATATCATTTCCATTTAACAATAGAAGACTGCTGAGCCCGCCCGATCTTTAGATTAGCGTCATTAGCCAGGACCCAGTTCATTATAGGAAGTGCAGGTCGCAATTGAACATCTGCATCACCTGTCATTCTTTCAGTCTCTAGCAGGGCCCAGTAACAGGCTAGTAACTGTTGTTCAAAAACAGAATAACGAGCGGCAGCCTCGGGCATGGTACGTGACCAGAATCCCAGCGGGACTCGGCGACCCTCTTGTTTCTGCCAGAGGCTCCAGGAGGCCACATCATCAATATAATGGTGAATTGAGAGGGAAGGCGATACTGGAAGGTGGGTGAAGGTATACTGGCGCCCCTTCCAGGTAAAGACGAACTGATCCTGTGAGTCCTCAGCTATAAGAATACTGAAGAAGGCGTTAGCGAGATCAATGACAGCATACCATGTTCCTGAGTTCCCAGTAGCAATGTTTTCAATAAGGGTGACAATGTCCAGAACTGCTGAAGCAAGTGGTGGGGCATGTTTGTTCAAAAAACGATAATCAACTGTCATTCTCCAGGAGCCGTCCGGCTTCTGGACCGGCCAAACAGGGCTATTAAAGGGCGACGTTGCAGGCCTCACTACCCCTTCTTCTTGCAGAGCATCGATGGTGGCAGTAATCTCTTCCTGCCCCCCAGGGAGACGATATTGTGGAATGCACACTGGTTTCATGGGGGCTGGCACCATCACAGGATCCCACTTAGCCTGACCCACTACTAGTTTTTTTGTAATAGTTCGAATTCCAAATTCAAATCCCCCTTGGCTAGTATTAAGGGCCATAGCGGCCAACATATTAATACCCAGGATACACTCGTCAGTAGCAGCCACCAGGGCATGTAACCAGACAGGGGAAGGGCTATCACCCACCATGGCACAGACTTTTATTTCCTTTGCCAGGGTGACCACTCCTCCCAACCCCTCTATTCGAAAGGCCGGTCCAGTCCAGAGGTCGGGGTTACCAGGAATCACCGAGTGCTCTGCACCGGTGTCGACCAAAGCCAAGTATTGGCGATCATTACCCCCACCCCAGTGGATTGTTAACGGTATGTAGGGCCGCGGATCCCCGTGTGTGCGCCGTGTCTCGATGGAGTAGACACGGGAATCCTGCCCACACCTTCAGGCTTCAGAAGGGTTCGGGGGCTTCCAGGACCACATGCTATTGTTATCTTTAAGAGCCTGTTTAACCCATTGTTTTACCTCATCATGAGTAACTGGAGCAGGAGAAGCCGGATCGATAGAAGCAGCAGTGGGAACAGAAGGCACAGCTGGGCCAGGAGGACTCAGCAGCTGGGGATGATGTTCCCCTGCCTTCCTCTCATAAAGGGCATAAAGGACCGCAGTAGGTTTCCCATCAATATCACTTTTAGGTACACCTAACTTTAACAAGGTTAGAAAAAGGTCCTTCCTTGTCGGTCCTCTCTTTTCATCCTGCTTATCTGATTTAACCTGGGCTGTACATGAGTGGATTTTAACCTCCCAGTTCTAATTCTCTAGGCCCAGATAAGGCGTGCACCGCCTCAGACACAGAGTGCCCAATTAGTGGACTAGTTATGGACAGAACCAATCCCTGTGTGGTGGGTTGGGCGGAACGAACCAATCTGGTATGCATTCCGGCAGTGAATATCTCTTCATCAGGGCTCCCCCCATGTACCCACAGCCTCAAACGCCCTCCATACAAGGCAGAGGCCAGGGCCTGTTGACGAATTAATGCTATACCCTCCTCTGGGGTTCTCCAATTGTTTTGCAAATGTAAATCCCAATCTATTGGTGATGGGTATACTCGTAGCAGGGCATCCCCTAGAGTAGTAAGTAAGTAATCCATCTCTCTCCCTCTACCCCGCAGCTCAGCAGTGACCCGGATATCAGTAGTCAATGTTCCTAATCCCAACAATTCCTCAGGGGTTAAAAATACATTACCCCCTCCTTGTTCCCAGACATGCAGGAGCCAGGCCGCCAGAGTTTCTCCTGCCTTTTGCCTAAATCGATCTCCAATGGCAGCCAGCTCTTTTACAGAGAAATCACGTATCTTTGACTCCTTCCGACCCCTGTTCCCACTTTGGCTCACAGGGTCCTCCACCCAGTCTAGGGGAGGAGGTCGAGGCCATCCAACAGAGGGAGTAGGCCATAGAGCATAAGCAGGGGTTTGGGTATTTTCCCCTGGGTCCACATGGGAAACCGGGGTATCTATCCCTTCCATCTCTACCCTTACATCATCCCCCCTTCTGTCTGTTTGGGAAATCTGCTGCCTTATAGGGCAGGCGTGAACAGCAGATGGAGAGGATAGTATGTTAGACACATGCTGAGGAGTATCTGCATTATTACCATTGTCATTCCAGATATTCCCATCCCAATCCTCAATTACATCAGGATCGTCACCATTCCTTATCATGGCATGAATACAATATGGATCGGGTTCTACTCCATGCCTTTCCTTATCTGCACAGAGCTGCTGCCGGAGTTGAATATTACGGCAAATCATTTGGACATGCTTATCTTCCCATACTTTGGCTCTGTCCTGACTGGTGCGAACAATCTCGCTCATCATGGAACAGCATTGTCGCAGGACTTCTAGCTCCTCCTCTAATTGCTTTCTTTTGCACTGAGATTCTACTTCTCTTTGAATTAATTCTGCTTCACGCTGAACAGAGTGGCGTAATGCTGTGGCCAGCAACCAAAAACCATTCGTCAGCATTCCCTTTTTATCAGGAAATTTACTTTCTCGAAGGAGAGTGGCAACCCGCTCTCCCAGAGATGCACTTGATGGGTCTAACTTCTCATCCCAACTAATGGGTGGTCCCAACAAAGACAGGGTATTGGCCAACATGCCAAACCCATCGTCTTTGGAAGTCCATCCAGGACTCACCTCTTTCTTTCGGCGAAACATCTTGAGACCAACCCTGCTCGCAGCGCCAATTGTCTTGGGTAAACTTATACCTCTCATTTTGTTCATTTTAGATTGGTCACAGTGTTTGAGCTACCGAAAGAAAATAGACACACACACTGAGAGCAGTTCAGTTTATACAAATGTTTATTATTAATTCAAAAGCTGATTTCACACTACAATATGCAAGCCCTTCCCAACTATACTTATCAATGCTTGGACTGGTCCCAACTGCCAAAGTGAGGCAACGACTGCACACTTGTAGTAGGTTGTCAGGGCGCTGGTAGCAGCTTCTCCACCTCCCCCGACCGGGACGTTGCTCGGACTCTGGCTGTTCTTCCTTCTTGACAAGGGGTGTTCCCACCCCTCGGAGAGTCTAAACTTCAGCAGCAGGACCACAGGCTTATATACCCCAAAAACAAGTAATCATGCGCCTACTCCTTCTAATATTTGTCAGTCAAAATCAAAATTGAACATTATATTCTACAATTTAGAAGATTAATTATTATGGAACCAGGATGTTATGATTTCCTGGTTTATCTCGTAGATACAAAGACTTATTAAAACTTCTCGTGCAAGACAGGTTGTGACCAATTCGTCAATTTCAGAGTGTTGCATTTGACAACTGCTTTCCCTGGGCCTCACAGTGGAATTCCATTTCAAAGTGTATCTTCAGATAAGTCCCCATGGCTGAGTTTAATTACATCTGCTAGTTCTGAAAGTAAGGTGACCTGCGTGTGGACCCAGTGTCGTCAGTTCCACATAAGCAAAAAGCATCTGGGTACATGGTTTTAATCCTCCATTACAGAGTGGAAAGATGCTACTCAGATTGGATGGTTGTGACTTCAGGGATTGGTGCTGGGTCCACAGTTCTATGTTATCTATGTTAATGAATTGGACGACTGGTTAGCGTGGTTATTAGGTATGTGGATGACATCAAAGCTGGTGGCATATTAGACACTGAAGAAGGTTATCTAAGTTTACAACAGGATCTAGATCATTTGGGAAAGTGGTCCAAAGAATGGCAGGTGGAACTGAAGTTAGACAAGAACGGCATATAATATTTTAGTCAAGGACATGAAGAATCCTGGAGAGTGTTGGGAGTACAGCAATATAGATCCCTGATAGGTTGAGTAGCATCTGTGGACACAAAGTGGTAAGTCAAAGGGGTGGAGATAGATTTGTCACAGGGAAGCTTGAAGGTTTCTATGGGAACTACTGCTCCAACTTCCAAACACCACTAGAACGAAGCAAAGGGCCCGTTTCTGTGCTGTAATGTTCTATGGTTCAAATATCTCCACCTCTCACTTACTCACCAGTCTGTTCAGCAGGTGAATGAGATTCAATGTCACATGATCTTCACTCAGCACCTTCCTTGATAGCTTCAAGCATTAGACCAAGGGAGTAGCCACTGACATCTTGGATCCAGGAGCTGTTCAAGTTGTCCACCCTATGGCCCTCACTGTCTCTCCCCAACATGTCCCATTCACCCTGTGTGTGATTATCAAACCATCATTGTTTCAGGCCCCGCTTTCCAGACTCGGTGAATGAAACACTCCTCCCAGCCTGGACTATGTAGCTTTCCATCACCTGGATATCGAGCACTCAGCCTTTGGAAAGTTTTTTCCCAAACATTCTCTGCCATAGCGAGTCCACCCCAATGCATTTCCCCAAGTGCCTGAACTCTCAGATTACTGGAACTATTCTGGCAAATCTTACACCTCCCCTCCCCCTGCCCCAGGGCCAGAAGTTTGCACTAAATGTTCTTCCAATGCATCTATATACAGGTCGAGTTCCCCTTATTTGAAATGCTCCAAAATCCAACACTTTTTCAGCACCGACATGACCCACAAGTGGAAAATTCCACACCTTTTTTAAATGTTTCATTTTTGATTTTCATAAACATAAAAAATTCAAACAACCAACACAATCCCTTTCAACATTCATATAACATGAGTCAGTATTTATCCCCCCTCCCCACCCACTCATATAAATATTGTGGGGTCAATGACCCCTATGGAAACCTCAGGAAAACCACCAGGGTTACTAAATAACAACGATAAGGAATAAAAAGAAAAAAATTGAAAACAAAACATGAAAAGCCCATCGTCCGCCTCATGTCCCACTTCCTCAATCCCTCATTTCACTGCTGGAACAGATTATTACAGAACCCGTAATTCGAGGAGGGGGGGGCTAGTCAGATCCGTGTGCCCATGTCTTTCAGGGTTTCCACTCTAATGAACATGTCACATTTCCTCCTTAGATTGTACGTGATTTTCTCCAGGTGAACTTAACTCTGCATTTCCATATGTCCATCGTGTGATATTTAATTTGGAGTTGGACTTCCTCGTGATCACTGTACACTGACTGGCTACCAATAGGGTAACCTTCACGAACTGAATTTGGTATCTGGACAGTTTAAAACTCACATCCATAATGTTTTCCAAAAGGTACAACTCCGGATCCTGTGTAAAATCCACCTGTAATTTTTTTCAGGACCTCCCAGAAGGATCTCACCCTTGTACACAGCCAGGTGGAGTGGATAAAGGTTCCAACCTCCACACCACACCTAAACCACTTTTCCGAGATTTCTGGCTTAGATTTAGGTCATTTTTGTGGTGTGAGGTACAGTTGGTGCATGAAATTGTATTGCATTAATGACCCCAGTCACACTATCCACGGGCCTTGCCACCCTGACTCCCATCTCCCCCTCGACCTGTGTCAGTCTGGTTTCGGGCCCTCTCTTTGGAATATGGAATACATCTTGGAGATAGATTTACACACATTGCCCTGTTGATTTAGATTCTCCACATTACTACATCTTGGTAGGGTCGTCGATGGTCCCAAGATCTTATTTGCAGATAGCAGAAGAATGTTCTATTAGACAAATCGTATTTGTCCTTCAACTGCTCAAATAACATGAGCTGCCTTCACTTGTAACAATCCTTGCTACACCTGATCCCCTTTCTGGCACCAGGTGTCCAGGATTGGAAAATTCCACACCTGACTTCACTTGCCCATGTGGGGTTTTGACACTTTGTTGGCACCAGTTTGTGACCGTCAGACCCACGTGCGTTACTCACTGTAATGACTCTGGAGGAAACATTTTTAAAAATCCATTCAGCAGAATTTCTAGTATTTGTAAGCAGAGATCGTTTTTTTTGTTACGTTCAAAACATTATTTTCATGTGAAATCTGAAATTCATCTCCACCTAAAATGCCACGTTTGAGTGTAACGTGACCAGCAACATTATCATGTTAAAAGAATAAAATACACTGTAACCTTTTGATAAGACACAACATCATGGTGGAGACTGAAAGTCGGCCATTGTTCACTGTTGTTGTTTAATAGCTGATACAGATATTCTGCTGCTGTTACTGCACTGCTTAGTTACTGTAAACACATTATTTCAAAATCAAAAAAAATCCCAAATCTGAAATGCTCTAGTCCCAAGCATTTCAGATAAGGGCCATTCAACCAAAGATCCCAATAGCTGTTTTGAAATCTTAGAGATTCCAGAAGATGTATTATTAACAGCATCAGGGGACAATTGAGATGATGTAAGAGTTATTGTCACATCCACAAGTCCAACATTTCGATGCATTAACTTGCTGCACGTAGACAAGACACACCAACAACAAGAGTCTACATGAATTACCACAATATGCTACATGACAGAAAAGGACAATCCAGTAAAACCCCTGGTATCCAACACTGACAGGGATTGGTAGATGCCAGATAAGTATACTTTCTGGTTGGTTGAGACTTACAATGTCTAACTAATACATTGGAATTCAGAATAAACAGTTTAAAAGACAAAAATACTACACTGTACTTACATGGAACAAACTTCACCTACATAAATATATAAACCTTAAAGCTATTCACTTTATTTTCAGTCACATTCTTTGAAAACATTTAACCGTCGCTGCATCTGCAGGTTCCTCCCCCTCCACGGAGATGCCAGAAAACCAAACAATAACATTATAGATAATTACACCCCCCACCCTCCAGTTTACAGATAAAGCCTCTGACCAGAGCAACTCTTAATAAGCAGGGATAAGGAGACACTTGAAGAGAGTCACCCCAGCGGTGAGCCACATCAACCAGCTCTTCATCTTGGGCGACTCCATTGCTGTTTCACACAACTTTATTCAAACACCTGCTACAATCAAAGCCCGAACAAGGCATCTGCTGGCTGAATATTTGCTCTCATCTTCACCAAAGGTTTATGTGTTGCTTCAGAGAACATTCCTGTTGTTAGGTGATCAAAACTGTGTGCAGTATCTCACTGCTTGCTTTCCTCACTTTCCACAACTTTGTGCCCTTTTCCTGAGTGAAAACTGTTGCAAAAATCCCATTTAAGATCTTCCCCATTTCTTTTGGTTCCATATGAAGCCAACCTCTCTGATTTTCAAGGGGGAAATTTTGTCCCTCACTATCCTTTTGCTCTTAATATACCCTGAAGATTTTCCTTCACATTGTCTACCAAAGCAACCTCATGTCTTCTTCCTGATTTCTTTCTTGAGATTTTTCTGGCATATTTTATACTCCTCAAGTAGCTCACTTACTCCATGTTGCTATACCTGTTATACACCTTCCGAACCAGATCCCCAATATCCCTCAAAAACCAAGGTTCCCTCTGCCTGCAAACCTTGCCTTTAATCCTAACAGGAACATACAAACTCTGTACTCTCAAAATTTCACCTTTGAAGGTTCTCCATTTTCGTCGGACATCCTTGCCCAAAAACAACACATCTAGATCCTTCCTCATTTCCTCAAAATTAGCCTTCCTCCAATTTAGAATCTCAACTGGAGGACCAGACTCATCCTTCTCCATAATTAACTTGAAACTAATGGCATTATGATCACTGGACCCAAAATGTTCCCCTACACATCTCCTGTCACCTGTTTTATCTTGTTCCCTAATAAATGATCCAGTATTGCACGCTCTCTAGTTGGTACCTCTATATATTGATGTAGAAAACTTTCCTGAACACATTTGACTAACTCTATGCCACCCATCCCTTTTAAATTAAGGGAGTCCCAGTCACTATGTGGAAAGTTAAAATTTACCATGGCAACCTTATGTTTCCTGCAGCTGTCCGCTATCTCTCTACAGATTTGCATCCTCAATTCTCGCTGACTATTGGACAGTCTATAATACAACCCCATGAGTGTGGTCATACCTTTCCCTTCCTCAGCTCCACCCATAGAGCCGCAGTAAACAAGCCCTCTGGTCTGTCCTGCCTGAGCAGAGCTATGAACTTTTCCCTGAAGAGCAATGCCCTTTTCCCCCTTACAGCCCCCAGTTGTATTGCATCAAAACCAACAGAAGCCCAGAACATTGAGCCCAGTCTCCCTGCCCCTCGTGCAACCAAGTTTCACTAATGGTCACAATAATCATGATTCTACATGCCAATCCATGTTTGAATCTTGTCTGCCTTTCCTATAATAATCCTTGCACACACACCACACACACACCACCACACACATACACACACACACATCACCACACAAACACACACACATCACCACACACATATACACACACCACACACACCACACACACACCACACACACCACATCACACACACACATGCACACACACACACCACACACACACACATGCACACACATCACACCACATACACACATGCACACATACACACACCACACACACACCACACACACACATGCACACACACACACATGCACACACACCACACACCACACACACACCACACACACACCACACACACACCACACACCACACCACACACACACATGCACACACACACACCATACACACACAAACACACATGCACACATACACACACCACACACACACATGCACACACACGCGCACACACCACACACCACACACACACACCACCACACACACACCACACACACACACATGCACACATACACACACCACACACACACCACACACACACATGCACACACACACCACCACACACACCACACACACACCACACACACACACACACATACACACACACGCACACATCACACACACACTACCACACACACATACCACACACCGCACACACACCACCACACACACACACAAACACACATCACACACACACATGCACACACACCACATACAGGCACAGATATACACAAACACCACACACTCACACACACACACATGCGCGCACCACACACGCACACGCACCACACACGCACACACAGAGGTGCCCCACTGAAACAAGGAAGAGAAGAGAATGAGGGGGTGTTCTTCACCTCTGCTGCCCTGTGCCAACCTACTGCTCTCCCCAAAACCCACAACCCTGCTGCCTGCTGCCCTGCCCAGGCACCGCCATCTTGGGCATGGACCTCCGTGGTTTTGCTAATGTCAATAAACCAACCACCAGTCTCGTCCACAGGTCATAGAAAACCTGTATAGGGGGCAATGGTCTAACATGCGGGCAGTAGGACCTCACGGAGGAGCACTGTGTCTCAGCTCCCCATTCTTCCGGGTCCCCACCAGTGGCACGACCAGTTAGGATTTTTGTTTCAGATTCTAGGACCGTCTGTCGCTGGTGTAACCGTGGCAACAGAGGAAAGCTGGTCGGGTTTGTGCAGTCAAATAATTAAACATCAAGGTCAATTGTTCTGGTGTGTCGGACATCATTCACAATGACTCGATTCCTCTGGAGAAAACAGCAAATCATTTTGCAGATTTCAAGACTGAGAGAAAAGGCCCTCCTTTATAAGTAATGAGCTGCACCCGTACCTGCTGCCTAGAGGCATCGCCATGAGCACAACCTCCAGCTACAACCCCTGAGAGAGCTGGCAGCTAGAAAGGGAGAACGCCACCATCTGGAAGGCCGTCTTCCTAGCCCTGTGGTCTAGAGGCCTTCTTATCTCCCTGAGACGCTCCATTCAATAAGGTCACTCTTATGTTCTGCCACCAATGCAGCTCCACATGAACGAATGTTTTCCTTTCCCAGGAAGTCCACTACAGGGACCATGCTGCCGGCATGGCTGATGTCCCCAGGGATGGTCCTACTCCAGAAATGTGAGGAGTCATGTCTGATCCACTGGTCAAAAGGGTCCTTCTTCTCCAAGCCAACCCCCAATACGGCTATGTGGCATACCCTGATGGGCACGAGAACATGCTCTCTATTAGGGATCTGGTGCTCTCAGGGTTCTGGAAATAGTAACTGATCACCCAAGCAGCAGATATGCTAGAAAGCAGCACAATCTCTGGATAGTTCAATAGATACAGTGAAACCTCACTAGAGTGTGATTCATTAATCCGCTTAATCGCTTATAATGTGGGTGTCTGTGGACCCCAAACTGCTAAGGGGCGGGCTGATGACAATCAGCTGGCAACCCAACTCTCTGCGCCTGACAGCTCCCGTCCCTGCACCTGACAGTCCCCCTCCACACTGCCTACAGTCTCCCTCCCCACTGCGCCTGCTGCCCCCAGCCTTAACATCCCGCACCAGTAGCCTCAGCCCTGACGTCCCGCGCTGGCAGTTCTTGCATCTGTTCTGCAATTCAGCTGTAACACGGTATGAAATCTTGGACTCCAACTACCAAGTTCTAACAAGGTTTTACTGTAATAACCAGCAAGTAATTCTTTCCATCCATGTGGAACAGATCATTCCCAACTTTCTGCTATAATTCTGCTGGTCAGTTATTGTCATGGGTTCCTTTGTCTGCTTTGTGTGATGTTTCAATCAGGTCTTACAGCTAGAAATTATCCTGTCAATGTCAGCATTTATCCCTCGCCAATAAACAGCAGTTCTGACCTTCCTCTTGCATTTTTCCATTCCAACGGTGCACCCTTTTCAGCATCTTTTGTCCCAGTGATTGAGGAATGACAATTCTGCTCTATCTGAGTAGAAGCCCATTGACAATGTTCACCTCAGTTCTGAAGTTGTAGTATGACTGATATTCACCCCTAGACCATCCTTCATTCAGATTTTTGATGGCCTTCTGTCGAACAGTGTCCTTTTCTGTTTCAGCTGTGATCTGCTTGGATTTCATGTCAGATACGGGAAGAGATTCAGTGATCAGGTTCACATGGAAATTCACATCTGTTTCTGTGGAACTCACATTGTGTACTTCACACTGTGTTGTTACCCTGGATAATGCATCAGCTAACACAATAAGTTGCCCTGGTGTTTACATCAATTCAAATCATAAACATTGTAGCTTCATCATCAGTCTTTGGATTCTCAATGACATTTCACTGACATTTTTCTTGATTATTGCTATTAATGACTGGTCTGTCTCTGCCACGCATGTTGGTCAACCATACACATAACTGGAATTTCTCAAGTTCATAGACCAGACCTAGACACTCTTTCTCTATCTGTGCATATCGACATTCAGATGTTGTCGTCATCCTTGATGTGTATGCTACTGGCCTCTGATCTTTCATTCAGTCGCGTTCCTGCTTGACCTTTTCTTTTAGTGGTGCTGGAACCTGCCTCAGGGCAAGTACTCCTTTAACTGTGACTTACAGGTAAATGGAAGAACTCCAAACCCATTGAAGATGTTGGGAAACTGATCCAGTATTTCCTTTACACTGTTCTGTGCATGGCCACTGTTGACCAGGTTTAAGTTTTCCCATGCTTTGTCCCATTCATGTCCATCTGGCACTCCTGTGACCCTGAGGCAGTGCTCTTTATCTTTAATGTTCACCTTAAGTTTACATGTACCTATCGTGTTGCTGTTCTGTCCATTGTCGTCTTTGAGCGGAACAGAATTTGAATGGATATGTGATTTTATCCTCATTGCCCTGATGTCGCGCTCACAGATCAAATTAGCCTTTGCCCTGGTGTCCAGCTTGAGAAGAATATCTGCTCCACTTGTATGCAATGACACAGTCCACCTGTCCTGCAGGACTCTGTTCATGCTTGGCTGTTCAGTGTCTGTTGGTTTGAAATCCTCTTGCACCACCATTCCCATGAAGAATGCATCAATGAGGGGAGTTTATTCTATTGTGTGTACATGTTCACTTCTGTTTAGGTTCCCTTTAGAAAAACATTGCTTTACACAGTGATTCTGCCCTTTGCATTTGTTACAGACGTTTCCATAGATGGGGTATTGCTTTGGTGCATGTTGAGAGCTTCATCATTTACAATTGAATGTCTCTCCGTCTTTTTGTTGTTTCCTATATCTCTGTTTAAATGTGTGGACACACATGGTGGCTGCAGCTACGACTTCATTTCCACTGGCTTTTGCACTCTCACCAAACTTTTTTGTATGCTGCAGAGCTAATTCACTGGTGTGACACTTCATCACAGCTCCATCTAAGGTAAGCTCTGTCTCTCACAGCAACCTCTCTCTCACTTTCTCGTCAATAATTCCGAACACAATCTGACAATCTGATCACGGATCATTGAATTTTGTAGCGATACATAATTGCATGTACTTGCTTTTAGTTTCAACTCTGTTAAGAAAGTACTGAAGCTCACTGCCTGCAACTGCATGCATGCACAAAACACATACCTCTTAAACGTTTCATTTTTCTTTGGTGAGCAGTCAAACATCTTGATAACTTTGTTGGGCTTGCCTTGGTCGTCTCTCAGTAAAAATAAACATGTTGAAAAGCTCTAATGCTTGAGGTCCTGCCACAGTAAGTAGCAGGACATTCTTCCATACATCCAGTTTTCTATAAAGCTTGCAGATACAGCATGAGTCATTGCTTGCACACCCGCCACCCATGGTCGATGTTCTCAGTCCCAATTCACAGCATCAGGAATCTTCACACTTTCCACGTTTTCTGCTAATACTGATTACACGCTCCTGGTACCATGAGATGTTTTTTTTAAGTAATAAAGAAACTTTTTTTTAATTTTATTTTTGTTTTTTTCAAAAATTATACATAGTGACATTTTAAATATACACAATATTAAACTTTTTCTCACAAACAGAACAAACAAAAACAAAACAAAACAGTCCCTCCCTCCCCCACTTCCCCTTTCCATACATATAGATCCATTCACCATCAGAGCTTTCATATATTTTAAGAATATAGTTGAGGAATCTATGTTTTTGTATGTATAATAGTTACTTTTATACCCTTTTTTGTTCCTTTTTATTACTGTATCTGGGCCTCTATGTGGTCCAGACCTTTACAAAAGTGTCACATTTATTCTTTAAGTTATATTGTAGCGTATTGTGTGTAAGCACAGCCAAAACAATTGACACAACAGGCTGTGACAACAGGGATTGATGGTAGTGGTCTTCTGGACATCGACCAGGTGAATGGGGATCGAGTGGTATTCTGGATCAGGTCTACCTTAGAGAAGAAGCGTGTACCGTGGAGATCTCCTGCAAAGTCCTGTCTATGAGCAGCTAGGCGTCATCATGTTGTTGAGGCATCTGTAATCTCCACAGGGTCTCCAGCTGTTGTTGGACGGGCACTAAGTGGCCCATGGACTGATGGACCAGTGGGCGATACCAAGTACTTCCATGCGCTTAAACTCTTCCTTGGCGAGGTTGAGATTGTTGGGGCCAGATTCGGGCTCAAGAATGTACTGGGGGGCCTGTGGTTGCTTCAGCACGGCGACGGTGAACTGTGGGCAGAGGTTAGAGGGATAGCTGGCAAGGAGGCGGCTGTAATAGCTGTGTAAAGTCTCCACAGAGGTGAGCTGGGTGGCCAGCTCGTTGGATGTGCTGAGGAGTACTGTCTGGAAGGTCTCTGAGTGAGCCAATCTTCTCCCCTGGAGGTCTACCAATAGACAAGGTGCAAGAAATCTGTGCCTAGAAGGGGCTTTTCCACAGATGCCAGTGTGAATGACCAATTGAAATTGAAAGTGGTCTCGCTGAAACGCACAGGGATGCACCTCTTGCCAAAAGTTTTAATGGCAGCAGGATGGGAACATGAGGTCTCAAGTATGTCTCAAGGGATGTAGGGGGAATGATGCTTATGTCTGCCCCCATGTCCACGAGGAACCTGCGGACCAACATCCTGTTGCTGACATGGAGTAAGCTGTTGGGCCAGCCAGCCTGGCTGGTCCTATCGTTTCCCTGAAACGAGCATGGCTGACAGCTCCTGTGTCCCACAGTTAATGGTAGAAGCACCGTTTCAGGTCAGGCTTCGTAGTTCATGGGCGGGACGGGTTGACTCATGTGTTGGGCTGATCTTGGTGTTGGCTTGGGTGGTGGCCTTGTAATGTGGCTGACTGTTCCTTCAGGCTCACATTTGGAGCGGTAAAGAACATCTGCCCATGCCTTGACCTTGTGTGTGTTGCCAAAGCTCACGTTGGCCAGTAGCAGCTTAATGTCTTCATGCATTTGGTGGGGGAACACCTGCTCAAACATGAGGCAGGGCTTGTGTCCCTCTGTCAGTGTGAGCATCCCGTCTATGAGGGCGGATGACATCCTGTCCCATAGGCATCCAAATGAAGGAGTTTGGCGTCCCTTTCACTCTGTGATAGGCCATATGTGCCAATGAGGAGGTTTTTTAGAGCCACGTATTTACCTTCCTCTGGAGGCATCTGGATGAGGTCATCGACTCGTGAGACAGTTTCCTGATCCAGTGAGCTGACGATGTAGAAGTATTTTGTCGAATCTGAGGTCATCTACTTGATTTGGAACTGGGCCTCTGCTTGGCCGAACCAAGTGTTGGTCCAGAAAGTGGGCAGCTCTAATACAGCGGCCCCTACGGCTGTGGGGTCCATTGTGTTGAGTCTTCAGAGACATGAAGACTCTTCGGGATCACCAGTGTAGCAGGGTGTGCGTGAGCGCAGTGAGAAGAACTGAGCCGAGAGCTTGTTTAGCACAACTGATTTACTTTGAAGTTCGTGCTGCAGCCTTTAAGGCCAACCAGAGCCCACCCCTCGCATACCGGAATGTTACGCTGATTTTAGTGTGTACGTGTACTTCCGGTCTATACAGGAATAGAAGGTCACGTGATGCCATCTTTGCATCAGAGCTGCTCCTCTGACCGGGCATGACGAGCAGAGCCGGTTTGCCGCCACAATATGTGATTTTTTTTTCCATCGGTATACTGCTGTTCATTTCCACAGTCCGTCGTAGTAAGAAAGGAACTTCGGTTCTTTCAGTATTAACAATAATTTATTAACAACTCACAGCCTTGTGGTGCAGCCATGTTCTTCATCTAGTCCGAAGTGCAACATTCATCTCTGACTCCCTCTAATGGTCAGGAGTATCAATAGCACTCGGTCACCACAATATTCCATCTGGGCCACCCACAGTCCAGTGGTGTGAACATTGAATGTTCTCTCCCTTGCCGCCCTGACCTGAGCTCCTACCTTCAGTAACCTGTGGTCAGGATGCCAAGGGCGATCTCTTGTTCCGAGGGCTGCCTTGAGATGGTAAAAGTCTATGGGCATCTCATTTGAAAGGTGGATCATAGACATAGAACATTACAGTACAGTATAGACCATTCAGCCCACAATTCAGCTGACCTATATATTCTGACCCAAAAAAATTTACAAGCAGTTCCCAGCTTCACCTATGAGGATTCGTTTCAGAAGGTGTCAGCAGGGTCTCATTTTGGACGTTCTCATGAAGGAGGATTCTTTGATGAATGAATTAATAGAATGTGTAATGTGGCCAACGACACATTTAAAATTGAGCATGTTTTATTTAAATGACAAGTTCAGAAAAGGATAACACATCCAGTGAAAATGGCAGAAGGTGATTCCCTTTCACAAGATAAAGGAACTGAAGTAGGCCATTCAGCTCATCAAGTCTGCTCTGCAAAACCACCCTGAGCTAAACCTTTCTCACAGCTAGTTCAAATTCCTGCATTTTCCCCATATCCTTTGATACCCTCACTAATTAGATACCTATCAATCTCCTCCTTAAACTCCCCCAATGATCAGGCAATGAATTCCACAAATCCACGACCCTGTGGCTAAAGACCTTTCTCCTCATCTGTTTTTTTATGGATACCTTCTAATTCTAAGTCTGTGTCCTCTTGTCCTGGATTCACCCACAAAGGAAAACATCTTATTCACTCTGTCCAATCCTTTCAGCGTTCAAAATGTCTCTATGAGATACCCTCTCATTCTTCTATACTCCAATGAGTACAGTCTAAGAGCTGGTAAATATTCCTCATATGTTAGCCCTTGTATTCCAGGAATCATCCTAGTGAATCTTCTCTGTACTCTCCCCAACATCATTGTGATGGAACACGATACGGCCGGGCACGTCCTCACTGGGCCGCACACGTCCTCACTGGTCTGGGCACATCCTCACTGGGCTGGGCTGGCTGGTCCGCCTTTTATTCCTGTAGCCCCTCCCCATAAGATCCCGTAATAAAGGGTGAGAGCCCTAGTCTCCTTGCTCATACCTGCCTTGGACGTGAGCAGCAGCATGTAGAGGCATGTCTGGGTTTTCTGATCAATAAAGCCTTTGACTCTTGCTCCATGTCTGTGGGTGGTCATTGATGGCGCCACAATTTATTGATCGGAATTTTAAAGTGCTGTGGACAAGACGATCCAACTGGAGAAACTGGAGATCGATCTAAAGAACCAGAGGCCTCGGTAAAGATTGATATGTGGCTACACTGTTTGAAGGCCTCCCTGAGGTGCCACAAAGTCACAGCTGATGGTGATCAGTACGACCTGCTCTTTGCAGCTGTGGGCCACCAAGCGTACCAAAAAATTCGCGACTACACTGGCCCTGCTCCGACAACAGGACAGAGTCCCAAGGAACGCAAACCAAAGCCTGGTGAACTTTATAAAGGCTAAATTCTGTACCCAGTATAAGCATTGGAGGAATGAGAAGTGAAATTGAACTGTGAACCAAATAACTTTTCTTAAATTTACACACTGTTGAGCATTATCGGTAGCCCGATAATGACACAGACAGAAGACTGAGGGGAACGATGGATTTTATTGTGCTAGAAACAACTGGCCCAGTTCTAGGCTAGGAAAATGAGTGGGAAGGAGAGGGGACTCATCTTTTATAGCCAGGGGTCACATAGGAAGGATCAAGGGAGGAGCTATGGCAAGGAGACTCTCGGAGGGCAGGCCAGCCAGTGCATACAGCCATATCACCACATTCACCCCAACTTTTTTAAAAACAGAACCCACCGTTAATAACAAAACCCGGAGGTGACAACAGCAGAACAATAATAATTAACAATTAACAACAACTGGCTGCACAAAGCGAACATTCCCCCCCCCCCTCCCCCCAACTTCTGGCACAGGTGACCTCCTCTGTCTGCCAGACCACCAGGGAACCGACGTTTCAGTATGGCACTCCTTCGAAGAGGGGGCTGATGGGGGAGTATCCGCTGCAGGAACTGTGGGGGTTGGTGTGCTAGCGGTGGACTCCTGGAGTACTGGGGGGTCCTCCGCAGCTGCAGGAGTAGTAGGAGCTTGGGCGTGCGACTGCAGGGTAGGCAGCTCAAACTCCAGGGCTGTGCTTAGATGTGGCACCATCGGGTCCACGGCATAGTCGGCAGCCAGCAAGGCAGTCACGGGGTCTCCGGCCCTTGCTAGGCCTTGTATGGGTACAGTGTCCTCTCGATTGGATAGCATGGAGGGCTTCAGGCAAGACGTCCTGCCAGCGGGACACTAGTAAACTTTTGGACCTAAGGGCCAGGAACTCTGCCTTCCAGACAGTGCCATTCTCCCTTTCCACCTGGCCATTACCTCTAGGGTTATAACTGGTGGCCCTGCTGGTGGCTATGCCTCTGGTCAGGAAGTACTGATGCAGCTCCTCACTCATGAATGAGGTCCCCCAGTCACTATGAATGTAGTCAGGGTACCCAAACAGAGTGAAGATACTGCTCAGGGCCTTGATGACCATAGCTGAGGTCATATCCAGACAGGGAATTGCAAAGGGGAACCAGGAAAATTCATCCACCACCATCAGGAAGTAGGCATTCCTATTTGTAGTAGGGAGGGGGCCCTTGAAATCGACACAGAGTCGTTCGAAAGGGCGGGTGGCCTTGATGAGGTGTACCTTTTCTGGCTGGTAGAACTGAGGCTTACACTCGGCGCAGATTTGGCATTGTCTGGTCATGGACCGGACATACTCAACGGAGTAGGGGAAGTTCCTTGACCTGATGAAATGATAGAACCTCATGACTCCAGGGTGGCACAGACAGTTGTGCAGGACCTGGAGATGGTCGAGATGCACACTAGCGCATGTCCCTCGGGATAGGGCATCCGGGGGATCGTTGAGCTTACCCGGCCGGTACAAGATGTCATAGTTGTAGGTGGATAACTCAATCCTCCATTGTTTGGCACTGGACATGAAGGCCACTGCCCTCTGATCAGTCAATAGGGTAAATCGCGCCACAATCATTACGTCCCTTCTCAGATAAGGGGCCCAAAACTGCGGAGTTACTGCAAATGAAGTCTCACCAGTGCCCCACAGAGTTTCATCAAAATGATGACGTTCTTGAAATGAACGCCAGCGCTTTCTTTACTGCTGCTCCAACCTGCTGGTTAACTTTTAGGTTATCCTGCACGAGGACGCCTGAGTCCCCTTGAACTTTACGTGCTGGAGTGACCAGATATTTTTTAATCAGGATCTCACGGGGAGAACCACACAGTAGAAGGTAGAGGAGAATTAGATCCTTGTTTGCTGCCTTGGTGTCCTTAAGATCTGGCAATAGCATTTTATATCTGCACTTCGAAACGAACTAATACAGTTACCATGGTGATCCAATCTGCTCCTATTTTACACTTAGCTGTAGGAACATTTCTATTGAGTTCACAGACTTTGCAAACGTGTGAAGTATTAACAGTTAAAAATATTTAAAATGGATGTGAATAAATGTCTTCAAGCTGTTGATAAGGTGCAAGATAATTTTAAAATGCTTGAATAGTCCTTTCTTGACTATAAAGATGAGATGAACCAATATAAAGAAAGAGTTGACCAGATAGAAGATTTGTTTACTGGTTGGGAGGTGCAGAAGTCAGATTTGGAAAATCAAAGCCGGAGGAATAATGTCAAGATTGTGGGACTACCAGAAGATATTGAGGGTCTGAACCCGCTTCAATTTTTCCGTAAATGGATTCCCAAGGTCTTAGGAGCAGCGGAATTCCCAGATGGACTGCAATTGGATAGAGTGCACTAGGCGGCTAGACGAGAACCATATCCTGGCCGAGCTCCTCGATCCGTTCTGATCCAGTGCCTACAGTACCAAGACCGAGAGACAATTTTACGACTTGCAGTTCAAAATGCCAGACGTATCCAGAGTCCATTGATTGTTCAGAATAATAATTTTCTTTTATGCTGATTTAAGCCAAGTTATTCTTAAACGTCATAAGGAATTTAATTCAGCTAAAAATGTTTTGTGGCAGAAAGGGTATAAGTTTGCATTCCATTACCCTACGGTGCTCAAGGTTTTTTATGGAAATTTTCAGTCTCAGTTTTTTGATAATGATGACCATTATAGTAGGGAGGGGGATTTAAGAGTAGACATTTACTAATTCTCTACCAGAGAATAAGCAGGGACAGGACTGAGCCTCTCAACAACAAGAGGTGATTCCTGGAGGAGGGACTGAGGAAAGAGAGACGGAGACACAACACATGATCAATATTTTTTTTTTTTTTTTAAATTTTTTATTTTTCACACCATAAATCACAATAGCCATGATATACACTTTTTCTTTTCCACACATTTACAGTGACTTTTTCTCCCTCCCCCCTCCCTCCTCCCAAGCCACCCCCCCATCCCCCCCCCTCTCATCCATTTTAGTTATACAATCTAGGTTGCATTAATTCAGTTAGACAATGTTGTCATTCAACAAAAATACACCAGAAATTCTACTGAGTCCATTCTTTTCTTTTCTTCTCCTTCCATCAACTTAGGTAATGTTTGTTCCCGGTAGGTTTTCGCTATTGTATTTAATGTAAGGCTCCCATACTTGTTCGAATATTTCAATATTATTTCTTAAACTATATGTTATTTTTTCTAATGGAATACATTTATTCATTTCTATATACCATTGTTGTATTTTCAAATTATCTTCCAATTTCCAGGTTGACATAATACATTTTTTTGCTACAGCTAGGGCTATCTTAACAAATCTTTTTTGTGCATCCTCCAAGTCAATTCCAAATTCTTTATTTTTTATGTTACTTAGGAGAAAGATCTCTGGATTCTTTGGTATATTGTTTTCTGTTATTTTATTTAATATCTGATTGAGATCATCCCAAAATTTTTCTACTCTCTCACATGTCCAGATTGCATGAATTGTTGTTCCCCTTTCTTTTTTACATCGAAAACATCTATCAGATACTGTTGGGTCCCATTTATTTAACTTTTGCGGTGTAATGTATAGTCTGTGTAACCAATTATATTGTATCATACGCAGCCTCGTATTTATTGTATTTCTCATCGTTCCAGAGCATAACTTCTCCCATGTTTCCTTTTTTATCTTTATATTTAAATCTTGTTCCCATTTTTGTTTAGTTTTACCATTTGTTTCCTCATTTTCCTTTTCTTGCAGTTTAATATACATATTTTTTATAAATCTTTTGATTAACATTGTATCTGTAATCACATATTCAAGGTTACTTCCCTCTGGTAAACTCAAGTTGCTTCCTAATTTATCTTTCAAGTAGGATCTCAGTTGGTAATATGCCAGCGCTGTATCTCCCGTTATATTGTACTTATCTCTCATTTGTTCAAAGGATAAGAATCTACTTCCTGAAAAACAATTTTCTATTCTTTTAATCCCTTTTTTTCCCCATTTTCTAAAGGCAAGGTTGTCTATTGTAAAAGGGAGTAGCTTATTTTGCGTCAATATTAGTTTTGGTATTTGGTAATTTATTTTATTTCTTTCTACATGAATCTTCTTCCATATATTGAGGAGATGGTGTAATACTGGAGAAGTTCTATGTTGTACCAATTTTTCGTCCCATTTATATAATATGTGTTCAGGTATCTTTTCCCCTATTTTATCTAATTCTAGTCTCGTCCAGTCTGGTTTTTCCCTTGTTTGATAAAAATCTGATAGGTACCTTAATTGTGCGGCTCTATAATAATTTTTGAAGTTTGGCAATTGTAAGCCTCCTTGTTTATACCATTCTGTTAATTTGTCTAGTGCTATCCTCGGTTTCCCCCCTCTCCATAAAAATCTCCTTATTATTTTCTTTAACTCTTTGAAGAATTTTTCTGTCAGTTGTATTGGCAATGCCTGAAATAAGTATAGTATCCTTGGAAAAATGTTCATTTTAATACAGTTTATCCTTCCTATCAGTGTTAGTGGTAGCTCTTTCCAATGCTCTAAATCGTCCTGTAATTTTTTCATTAGTGGATTGTAATTAAGTTTATATAATTGGCCTAGATTTTTGTTTATTTGCACACCTAGGTATCTTATTGCCTGCGTTTGCCATCTGAATGGGGATTCCTCCTTAAATTTTGAGAAATCCGCGTTATTCATAGGCATTGCTTCACTTTTATTTACGTTTATCTTGTATCCCGACACTTCTCCATATTCCTTCAATTTCTTATATAGTTCTTTCATTGATAGTTCTGGTTCTGTTAAGTACACTATCACATCATCCGCAAACAGACTGATTTTATATTCCCTGTCTTTTATTTTTATTCCTTTTATATTATTATCTCTTCTTATCGATTCTGCTAGTGGTTCTATAGCTAGCGCAAACAATAATGGTGATAGTGGGCATCCCTGCCGCGTTGACCTGCTTAAGTTAAATTGCTTTGATACATGTCCATTTACTGTCACTTTCGCTAACGGTCCCTTATATAATGCTTTAATCCAATTAATATACTTCTCCGGTAAACTGAATTTTTGCAATACTTTGAACAAGTAATTCCATTCTACTCTGTCGAAGGCCTTCTCTGCGTCTAAAGCAACTGCTACTGCCGGTGCTTTATTTCCTTCTACTGCATGAATTAAGTTAATAAATTTACAAATATTGTCTGTTGTGCGTCTTTTTTTGATAAATCCAGTTTGGTCTAAATTTACCATTTTCGGTACCTGTTCTGCTAATCTGTTCGCTAGTAGTTTAGCTATTATCTTATAATCTGTGTTTAGCAAAGATATTGGTCTATATGACGCTGGTGAGAGTGGATCTTTCCCTTGTTTTAGTATCACTGTAATTATTGCTGTTTTACATGAATCTGGTAAGTTTTGTGTCTCATCAATCTGGTTGATTACATCCAGGAGGGGCGGTATTATTAGGTCTTTAAATGTTTTGTAGAATTCTATTGGGAGTCCATCCTCTCCTGGTGTCTTATTATTTGGTAAATTTTTTATTATCTCTTGTATTTCTACTGTTCCAAATGGTTCTGTTAATTTATTTTGTTCCTCTATTTGTAGTTTTGGTAGTTCAATTTTAGTCAAAAATTCATCTATTTTCCCTTCTTTCCCTTCGTTTTCGGTTCGGTATAATTGTTCATAGAATTCTCTGAAGTTTTCCTTAATTTCTTTTGGATTATATGTAATTTGTTTGTCTTTTTTCCTTGTTGCCAATACCATTTTCTTAGTTTGCTCTGTCTTAAGCTGCCATGCTAGGATTTTGTGTGTTTTTTCCCCTAGTTCATAATATTTCTGTTTTGTCTTCATTATATTCTTCTCCACCTTATATGTTTGTAATGTTTCATATTTTATTTTTTTATCCGCCAATTCTCTTCTTTTGGTTGTATCTTCCTTTATTGCTAATTTTTTTTCTATGTTTATTATTTCCCTTTCCAACTGCTCTGTTTCCTGATTATAGTCCTTCTTCATCTTGGTTGCATAACTTATTATTTGCCCTCTAATGAATGCTTTCATTGCGTCCCATAGTATAAACTTATCTTCCACTGATTCCGTATTTACTTCAAAGTACATTTTTAATTGTTTTTCAATAAATTCTCTAAAATCCTGTCTTTTAAGTAGCATGGGGTTTAATCTCCATCTATACATTCTTGGAGGGATGTCTTCTAGCTCTATTGCCAATAACAGGGGTGAGTGGTCCGATAATAGTCTAGCTTTATATTCCGTTTTCCTAACTCTCCCTTGTATGTGGGCTGATAACAGGAATAGGTCTATCCTTGAGTATGTTTTATGTCTAGTCGAGTAGTATGAGTATTCCTTTTCTTTTGGGTTTTGTTTCCTCCATATGTCCACAAGTTTCATTTCTTGCATTGATTTAATTATAAATTTGGTTACTTTGTTCTTCCTGTTAATTTTTTTCCCCGTTTTATCCATATTTGGATCCAAATTCAGATTGAAATCCCCTCCTATTAGTATGTTCCCTTGCGTATTAGCTACCTTCAAAAAGATATCTTGCATAAACTTTTGATCTTCTTCGTTAGGTGAATATATATTAAGTAGATTCCAAAGCTCTGAATATATCTGACATTTTATCATAACATATCTCCCTGCTGGATCTATTATTTCCTCTTCTATTTTAAATGGCACATTTTTGCTAATTAATATAGCCACTCCTCTTGCTTTTGAATTATACGATGCTGCTGTTACATGTCCTACCCAATCTCTCTTTAATTTCTTGTGCTCCAATTCAGTTAAGTGTGTTTCTTGGACAAATGCTATATCTATTTTTTCCTTTTTCAGTAAATTTAGTAGTTTCTTCCTTTTAATTTGGTTATGTATTCCATTAATATTTAGAGACATATAGTTCAGCGTAGCCTTTTTATATTTTGTTTATCTTCTCTTTCCGTTTTTCCATCATTACCTTTCCTCCTTTTCCATTTCTGTTTTCTTATTTTCAACTCTTTACCAGACAACATTCCTACAACATCCAACATTTTCCTTATTCTCCTATTTCTATCTTCTTTATCCCCAATCTCCCCTTCCCCTCCTGAGTTGCCCTTTATCCCTTGTCGGACAACCACATCTCCCCTCTCCATTTGGATTTGCGAATCCACTCGCAAGCGTCAACTGATTTTGCAGTGACCGCTCTTTTCCCCCACCCAGCCCCCCCCCAGAAAAGATTTCGTTTTTTATATGTCACAAAGGTCACTCTTTTAGTTCCCTCCTTATTCTCTCTATTCCATTACCTTCCCTTATTAATTCTTGTCTATACTCTCTATGTTTTCCTCTAATTACAGATACTTTCACATATGCCCATTGTCTCTATTCACTCTTATACCTCTTTACCTGCATACATATCAATCGTGGTCATTTTTACCCTCCTTACCCGTCTTCATCCCTCAGTCTATTTTTGTCTTTACCCACATACATATCAATCGTGATAATTTTTGCTCTCATTACCCGTCTTCATCCCTCAGTCTATTTTTGTAATTGTTCTGCAAATTTTCGTGCTTCTTCTGGATCCGAGAATAGTCTGTTTTGTTGTCCTGGAATAAATATTTTCAATACCGCAGGATGCTTCAGTGTAAATTTATATCCTTTCTTCCATAAAATCGCTTTTGCTGCATTGAACTCTTTTCTCTTCTTTAGGAGTTCAAAGCTTATATCTGGATAAATGAAGATTTTTTGCCCTTTATACTCCAGTGGTTTGTTGCCCTCTCTTACTTTTTCCATTGTCTTCTCCAGTACCTTTTCTCCTGTAGTATATCTTAGGAATTTTACTACAATAGATCTTGGTTTTTGTTGTGGTTGTGGTTTAGGGGCCAATGCTCTATGTGCCCTTTCTATTTCCATTTCTTGCTGTAGTTCTGGACATCCTAGGGCCTTAGGGATCCATTCTTTTATAAACTCCCTCATATTCTTGCCTTCTACATCTTCCTTAAGGCCCACTATCTTTATGTTATTTCTTCTGTTATAATTTTCCATTATATCTATTTTTTGGGCTAGTAATTCTTGTGTCTCTTTAGTTTTTTTATTAGATTCCTCCAATTTCTTTTTTAAGTCTTCTACCTCCATTTCTGCTGCTATTGCCCGTTCTTCCATCTTGTCCATTTTTTTCCCCATTTCTGTTAAGGTCATATCCATTTTATTTATTTTCTTTTCTGTGTTGTTTATTCTTCTTCTTAAATCATTGAATTCCTGTGTTTGCCATTCTTTAAATGACTCCATGTATCCTCTAACAAGAGCAAGTACCTCCTTTACCTTGCCTTTCTTTTCTTCTTCTATTTCCCTGTACTCTTCCTCTTCCTCTTCTTCTTCCTCTAGGTTGACCATCTGTTGTTTCTTTGCTGCCCTTTCCTCCTCTTCTTTCTTGTTTCCATTGTCTTCTGTGGTCTCTTCTTGCTGCAGGTGTTCTGCAGCTGTCGTTGCCGGCTGTGGAGATCGACTCCCCAGCTGGTCCCCCCTCCCGTCGGTGTGTTTTTTTTCATGCGCGGTTGCGCACTTTTACTCGGCTCTGTGAGCCATTGTTGTAGTTCTCTTTCTACCGACCTGAGGTAGTGGGGTCTTCTCTCCACAGCGGGCCTCTTCGGACAGGTAAGGCCTTCACCTTTTTCCTCCGTTGTCTTCTCTTCCTCTCTTCTTTCCGTTGATTTTGATTTTTCTCCTTTTGTCTCCATCTTCTTTCCACCTTTATACTCACTTTTCTTTAACTTGTATTTCTGTGCCTTTGTATTTTCTCTTGTTTTTCCCGACTTTTCTGGAGAGGGCTGGAGTTCACCGTCCGGCCACTACTCCATCACGTGACTCCTCCTCCCACATGATCAATATTGATGAAGATGATCGAGTTAACCGTGCATTAGAGGCAGCTTATCATACATGATCTAACTGTATCTTTTTATTATTGCTTGTTCTGTTTGTGGGGGGGTGGGGTGGCTCAGCTGCCAACTCTTCCAAAGTCATTAGCCACTTGTAGCGTTGGTCACTCCCGTGTAATTGAGGGGGGTACTACACCTATATTGTTGTAGTTTCGTTTTTCTTTGGGGAGGGTTTTTTTGGGTCTTATTTTGGGTTTCTTTTTTAAATTTAAGGAGTTGTTCTTTCTAATTTTGAGCCGTGGGGGGGGTGCCACTCCAAGGGAGACTAAGTGCTTATGGCTAATTTGACTTTTGCAACTTTTAATGTTAACGGCTTAATAGTTTGATTAAAAGAAAGCGGGTGTTAACCTATATCAAGAAGATGAAGATTGATATCGCTTTTTTACATCAACACATTTGACTGAGAAAGAGCATCAAAAGTTGAAAAGAGATTGGGTTGGGCATATTTTAGCATCATCTTTTAATACTAAAGCAAGGTGTGTTGCTATTTTAATACAAAAAAAGTTATCTTTTTACATTGGATTCAGTTTTTGCAATGGCAGGTAGAGTGTTAGGGGTAAACTGCAAGATTTGGACATTGATGAATGTTTATGCACCTAATGTGGCAATGAGGTGTTCATGACAGAAGCTTTTTAAAATTTAAATCAGGCATATGATAATGTTTTGGTGGGGGGGGTGGGGTGACTTCAACCGCCGCTTGACCCTTTATTGGATAAATCTCCAAAAACATAGGGTAAAACAAAAACGTCTAATCAGTTGTCAATAGTAATGAAAGAGTTGAATTTGGTTGAGATTTAAAACCCGACAGAAAACGACTTTTCTTATTATTTGGGCCCAGACACAAATCTTGTTCTAGAATTAACCTATTTTTAGTATCAGCACAATTACAAGGTAGATTTTCCCAGATGAAATATAAAAGTAGGATATTGTCTGATCATTCTTTATTATTAATTTTTTGTCCAGGTTCTGACAGGACTGAAAAAGCATATCGTTGGAGATTTAATACATCACTGTTGAAACGACCTGAATTTATTGATTATATGTGGGAACATATAAAAACCTTTTTTTGCAAATAAATGAAGAGTCGGTGCAATGTAAGTTTATTTTATGGGATGCTTTAAAATCGTACTTGAGAGGCCAGATTATCCAGTTACTCAGTTAAAATTAAGAAACAGTATTTGGTAGAGAGTCAGGACTTGGAGAAGAAAATTGATAAAATTGAGAAGTAAGTACAATGGGACATAACGGAAGATAGAAAAGCTCAGTTAAAGTTATGATATAATACTTTACAAACATAGCAATTTGAGAAAATGTTTAACGATCTCAACAATGTTATTATGAGTTAGGTGAATGTGCCCATGAGGTTTTGGCATGGCAGTTGAAAATGTAACAAGCTTCAAGGACTATTAATGTTGTTAGAAAAGATGCGATTGTTACTTATAAACCTCAGGAGATTAATGATGAATTCCATTTGTTTTATAAAGCTTTGTATACTTCCGAGGTTGTACAAGATAATGATCGAATTCATGCATTTTTGTCCAACTTGGATTTGCCAGTGTTGGAAGATAAAGAGATTAAGGAGTTAAATATTCCTTTTAATGAGATGGAAATTAAAGAAGCGCTGCAATCTATGCCTCAGGGGAAATCCCCAGGTGAGGACAGTTTACTTCTGAATTTTATAAAGAATTCTTTGATTTATTGTTCCCTGTATTCATAGAGGTTTTGAAGAAGGCTACCAAAACTGGTTCTTTCCCAGAATCTTTTTCTAAGGCACTAATTACTCAAAAAAAGTTAGAGATCCATTTAAAGTTGGATCCTATTGACCAGTTTCTTTATTAAATGTAGATTATAAAATAGTGGCAAAGGTTTTAGCTAATAGATTAGCTAAGTTTTTGCCCAAATTGGTTCATGTAGATCAGGCTGGGTTTATTAAAAACCAATACTCAGAGGACAATATTGTTAAGTTGATTTCCTTGATCAGTGCTTCTCAGGAGCAACCCAACCAACCTATGATAGTGGCTATAGATGCAGAAAAAGCATTTGACAGAGTGGAATGGAGTTTTTTTTATTTAAAATATTAGAGAAAATTTAAATTGGGACCACTCTACTGGTTGGGTGAAAGCCTTATATAAGAATCCATCAGCCAGGGTGGTGACAAATATCCTCTTCATTCATATTGACTAGATCGACCAGGCAAGGATGTCCTTTGTCACCAGCCTTACTTGCGTTAGTCATTGAACCATTGGCTCAAATGATCAGACAAGATGGTAATAACAAGGGTATTAAGGTGAATTTAGAGGAATATAAAATTAATTTGTTTGCAGATGATGTTTTAATATATTTAACACACCCTGAGCAATCTTTGGGACATCTGCAAACACAATTAGAGCAGTCTGGTAAAATGTCAGGATATTGGGAGAAAAGTGAGATCATGCCATTGGTAAAGGAAGATTATTCAGCTTGTAAACAAAGAACTCAACTTTGGTGGTCTGACAAGATTAAATATTTGGGAATAGTTGTAGATGTTGTCTATCAACATTTATACGTTAAACTATTTGTCTTAATATATTGAGTAAAATTAAACATAATTTAAATAGATGGAAAGACTTACCAATAACCTTGATAGGAAGTGTAAATTGTATAAAATTTAATAACTCAACAATGAAGACGCTGTTTACATCCGGTACCGCATGGATGGCAGTCTCTTCAATCTGAGGCACCTGCAAGCTCACACCAAGACACAAGAGAAACTTGTCCGTGAACTACTCTTTGCAGACGATGCCGCTTTAGTTGCCCATTCAGAGCCAGCTCTTCAGCGCTTGACGTCCTGTTTTGCGGAAACTGCCAAAATGTTTGGCCTGGAAGTCAGCCTGAAGAAAACTGAGGTCCTCCATCAGCCAGCTCCCCACCATGACTATCAGCCCCTCCCACATCTCCATTGGGCACACAAAACTCAAAACAGTCAACCAGCTTACCTATCTCGGCTGCACCATTTCATCGGATGCAAGGATCAACAACAACATAGACAATAGACTCGCCAAGGCAAATAGCGCCTTTGGAAGACTACATAAAAGAGTCTGGAAAAACAACCAACTGAAAAACCTCACAAAGATTAGCGTATACAGCGCTGTTGTCATACCCACACTCCTGTTCGGCTCCAAATCATGGGTCCTCTATCGGCATCACCTACGGCTCCTAGAACGCTTCCACTAGCGTTGTCTCCGCTCCATCTTCAACATTCATTGGAATGACTTCATCCCTAACATCGAAGTACTCGAGATGGCAGAGGCCGACAGCATCGAATCCACGCTGCTGAAGATCCAACTGCGGTGGGTAGGTCACGTCTCCAGAATGGAGGACCATCGCCTTCCCAAGATCGTGTTATATGGCGAGCTCTCCACTGGCCACCGTGACAGAGGTGCACCAAAGAAGAGGTACAAGGACTGCCTAAAGAAATCTCTTGGTGCCTGCCACATTGACCACCGCCAGTGGGCTGATATCGCCTCAAACCGTGCATCTTGGCGCCTCACAGTTCGGCGGGCAGCAGCCTCCTTTGAAGAAGACCGCAAAGCCCACCTCACTGACAAAAGACAAAGGAGGAAAAACCCAACACCCAAACCCAACCAACCAATTTTCCCTTGCAACCGTGTCTGCCTGTCCCGCATCGGACTTGTCAGCCACAAACGAGCCTGCAGCTGACATGGACATTACCCCTCCATAAATCTTCTTCCGCGAAGCCAAGCCAAAGAAAAAAGAAAAATAGCTTTCCACAAATACAATACCTGTTTCAATCAATTCCTTGTAAACTTCCTAAAAAAATTTTTTTAAAGGATTTAAATGCTTAAATACAAATGTTTTTGTGGAAAGGTAGGTTGGCAAGAGTGTCATTACAAAAATTGTCTTGGAGATATGCCTTAGGGGGATAACAATGACCACATTTTCAAAATTATTATGAAGCAACTCAGTTAAAACGTATTAACAGGATGTTTGATATTGATCGACGTCTGATATGGGCTAAAGTGGAGATGGCCCAGCTTTCTGAACAAAATGCAGATCAACTGATTTATAAATGGAAACTCGTCTTTTACAAAATTATCATCTACCCGTGGTAAAACACTTAATAGAGATATGGCATAACAGGAACCATACTGTTGGAACTAAAGGTAAAATTTCTGCCAGGACTCCATTGTACCAGAATAAATTGTTTTCTTTTTCAATGAATAATCAATATTTGAAATTATGGGAACAGCAAGGTATTAAGTTGGTACAAGATTGTTACAAAGCTGGTTCTTTTCTTTCATTTAATAGACTTAAAGAAAAATTGAAATTATGTCAAATACATTGTTTGCATATTATTAAGTTTGTGCTTTGTAGTTAGATAATTTCAGACGTGAGTTAAAGTTACCTAAGTGAACAAAATTTACAGGTGGAGGCAAGAAAGGATTTATTTCAGAAATGTATGCTTTGTTACAATGTAAAATGAGTAAGCCAGATCTGTATAAATCGAGAATTAAATGTAAGGAAGATTTAGCTATTCCAATATCTCAGGAGGAATTATGTGTGAAGACAGTATGACTAAATTAATAAATGTGTGGTATAGGCTGGTTCATTATAATTTTCTTCATCAGCTGTATTTAACTCCTGAGAGGTTAAAGAAATATGGATTTAGCTCTTCAGATTATGGTAAAGATACTGGTTCTTTCCTACATTCAGTCTGTTTTTGTGAAAAGGTGAAACCTTTTTGGTTTAGGATTTTGGAATTTTTGGAAGGTTTGTTTAAGTTTAAATTAGAACTTGACCCGATATTGTTTTTGTTACAGCATTGATTCTGGGATTAAAATTAGAGAAGTCCCACTTGCATTTATTTGACTGGCTTTAGCAGTGGCTAGGAAGTATATCATAATTACTTGGAAAAATGAATATTCAGAGATATGGCATGCTGACTTGCGATCATGTATTCCATTGGAAAAGATAACTTACAACTTACATGATAATTATTCTTTTTATATTGTCTGGGACCTGTATATGAATATATGGGGTTAGTATTGTAATGAAGCTTTTTTTTCTTCCCAGAAAGAGATGGCACCCAACATGGCAATAAGTAAATGAACATAGGTATCCTAACTCCATTTTATTTTCTTTGGGGTAGTTTTTAGGGGTGGGGGGGAGATATGAGGGAGGGAGGATGGGGGAATAAAGGGAGAAAAGTTTTGTATATCTGTATTCCTTTATTTGTCTGCACACTATATCTCTAATAAATAAAATATACAAAAAAAATATGGAGGGAGGGAGGGAAGGGGTGGATTGTGGTGTATGTTTACATAGGTTGGCACAACATTGTGTTGGGCTGAAGGGTCTGTGGTGTGCTGGAATATTCTATATGTTTTTTTCCCCTTGGACCAGTGGTTCTCAACTGTTTTCCTTCCATTCACATCCCACTTTAAGTATTCCCTCTGCCATCGGTGCTCTGTGATTAGTAAGGGATTGCTTAAGGTGTGATGTGGGTAGAAAGAAAAAGTTTGAAAACTGTTTGAATCGTCCCTGATTGACTCATTATGTGCACGGTTTCATAACTCCAAAGGAAATGGGCCAGTTTCAATTTTTCTCAAGCAAAATATTTCAGTAACAAATGGGTCTGGAGCAGTGATTCTCAACCTTCCCTTCCCACCCACATCCCACCTTAAGCAATCCCTTACTAATCACAGAGCATCAATGGCATAGGGATTACTTAAAGTGGGATGTGAGTGGAAAGAAAAAAGTTGAGAACCACTGCCTTGGACAATCTCTCGATCTCCCATCCTTCGATCTGTCTGCCTTGTTTCCCCAGGGCGAAAACAAGAGAACCATAACGAGGATGAACAGCAGTGTTGGTAGGCCCAGCAACATGACTCCAATGGCTCAGTGGTTCAGCCGGGAGAGTCAAATGGCACCAGGCTCAGGTTCAATCCAAACCTCCCCTGCTGGCTGTGTGGTGTTTCCAAGTTCTTTCTGTGACTGCATGGCTTCCCTCCCAATGTCTCTCAGGTGCTGAACCAGGTGGTGAGCAAATGTGGGGAGAGAAAAATGGGATTAGAGTGTGTAGACTGAGGGGCTAGAGACCTCTTCCTGTTGTGCACCTGCATGTATCAGCCACACGTGTGTTCCCATTGAAGGCAGGTTCCAGAGATCATTCACCAGTTTGACAATCGATCAAAAGTGTGTATCGCAACAGACAGAAAATTCAAGTTCAATTTTATTATCATGTGTTGCAAAAGTACAACCCAATGAAACAGCGTTCTCCAGTCCTCAGTGCAATAGCACACAGTCATACAGCCAGACACAACACACATGCAGACAAACAATACATATGCACAGAACATAGAACAGCACAGCTCAGTACAGGCTTTCACCCCTCGATGTTGTGCTGACCTATATATTCCTACAAATAGTTTTTTAATCTTTCCTACTGTGCAACCCTCAATTTTTCTTTCATCCAATACATATACACATTTATAAAAATACATAAATATTATTCAATAAATAGTTGACACTGAGGTTAGTGGGAGCAGTTCCTTTGGATGTTCACATTCCCACAGCCCGTGGGAAGAAGCTGCTCCTCAGCCTGATGGTGCTGGCTCTGATCCTCCTGTATCTCTTCCCCAACGGGAGCAGCTGAAAAATGCCGTGTGCAGGAGGGAAGGGGTCCTCAGTGATTTTGCAGACAGCGATTCTTCAGACAATGATCCTGGTAGATCACGTCGATGAGGGGGCAGGAGGGATGGGGGGGAAGGGAGACTCCAGTGATCGTCTCTGCCACTGCTATGGTCCTGTGGATTGACCTCCGATCCATTTCTCTGCAGCAACCGCCCGACACTGTGTTGCAGCCGGCCAGGACCCTCTCTACAGAGCTCCTGTAGATGGTTGACTTAATGGTGGTCGGTAGCCATGCCCATTTCAGTCTTCTCAGGAAGTGCAGTTGTTGCGCCTTCCTGACAAGTGAGGAGATGCTGAGTGTCCACGATAGGTCTCTAGTTAAGTGAACTCCAAGGAACTTTTGTGCCCTCCTCTCTCTCCACCACAGAGGTGTTGATGTGTGATGAAGGGTGGTTGTTCCTGGCCCTCCTGAAGCCCACGGCCAAGAAAAGGTTTTCATAGAGTTCGCCCAACTTGGGATCAGACCAGCCAGTTCTGCAATTTTGCCTGGTTCCCTGGGAATTTCATGTCTCACCACTGAGGGAGTCTGCTGAATCCAAACTCTCCCTGTCACACGTGAAAACATGTCACAGATTGTGATAGGTGCTATACATGGCAGATCTATGGCATGAGCAGGTCAGCCTGAGCTCCATGATGTTCAGGGCCGAGGATGGAACTGAGCTGGTGCTTTACCATGGAAATGCGGGGGTGCAGGAGGCTGGAGAATCGGAGCAAGGCAGCTCCCCACAGCAGGGTGATACATTTAATTGTTTCAGATTCAAGGCTGTGGACTGGGGACACAATTTAATGATCTAATGAACATCTTGCTGTTTCTCCTTTCATCACCTGCAGGTGCGCTAATTGAAACATTTGTGGCCCCCCACAAAGAAACTCATCAGTTACATCTCTCTCTGAACCATAGAACAATACCACATAGAAACAGGCCCTTTGGCCCTTCTAGTCTGTGCTAAACTACTATTTTGCTAGTCCCACATACCTGCACCCAGTCTATATCTCTCCCATCCATGAACCTGTCCAAATATTTCTTAAATATTAAAATTGAGCCCACATTCACCACATCAGCTGGAAGTTTGTTCCACACTCCCTCCACTCTCTGTGTGAAGACGTTCCCCCTAAACTTTTCCCCTTTCACTCTTAACCCATGTCCTCTGGTTTGTATCTCACCTATCCTCAGTGAAAAAAGCCTATCTACATTTACTCTGCCTATCTCCCTCATAACTTTATCAAACCTCCCCTCAGTCTTCTACACTCCAGGGAATGAAGTCCTAACCTGTTTAACCTTTCCTTGTAACTCACTTCCTGAAGTCCGGGCAACATCCTAATAAATCTTCTCTGCACTCTTTCTATCTTATTGATATCTTGCAGTTAGGTGACCAAAACTGCACACAATACCCTATATTTGGGCTCACCAATATCTTGTACAAATTTACCACAAAATCCCAACTCCTATACTCAATACTTAGATTGGTGAAGGCCAATATGCCAAAAGCTCTCTTTACAAACCTATCTACCTGTGACACCATTTTCAAGGAATTATGTATCTGTATTCCCAGATTCCTTCTGTTCTGCCGCACTCTTCAGTGTCCTATCATTCACCATATACATCCTTCCAAAATTCAATACCTCACACTTGTCTGCATTAAATTAGCATCTGCCAATATTCTGGCCATTTTTCCAGATGGTCCAGATCCCTCTGCAACCTTTGAAAACCTTTGCTGTCCACAACACCTCCAATCTTAGTGTCATCTGCAAACTTGCTGGTCCAATTTACCACATTAACATCCAGATCATTGATATAGATGACAAACAACAATGGTTCCAGCAACAATCCCTGAGGCACCACTAGTCACAGGCCTCAAGTCTGAGAATCATCCACCACTACTATCTGGCTTCTTCTGTCCAGCCATTGTCGAATCCAGTTCACTACTTCATCCTGAATACCTAGTGTCTGAACCTTTCTGACGAATCTCCCATGTCAAAATCCTTACTAAAGTCAACTTCCTGGTAATTTCCTCAACAAACTCTATGAGATTGGTTAAACACGACCTACCATGCACAAAGCCATGTTGGCTATCCTTAATCAGGCTCTGGCTATTGAAATAAATGTATATCTGATCCAATAGTTTACCTACTACTAATATCAGGCTCACTGGTCTATAATATCCAGGATTACTTTCAGAACCTTTTTTAAACTACAGAACAACATGGGTTGCCCACCAGTCCTCCGGCACCACAGCAGTAGCTAAGGACAAGGGAATATCTTGTCAGGCTCTGGGGACTTTAGGTCCCATGATCTCGCTGCTTGCTTTCCTTACTCCCCATGACTCTGTGCTAGATTCCCAAGTAAATGCTGATGCAAAAATATACATTTAAGACCTCACCACCTTTTGGCTCCATATATGGTCGACCACTCTGATCTTCAAGGGGGCCAATTTTGATACCCATAGAAACCCTCAGGATTTTCCTTCACATTGTCACCAAAGCAACCTCGTGTTTTCTTTTATCGTCCTGATTTCTTTCTTGAGAATCTTCTTGCATTTTTTAAACTCCTCAAGTACCTCTTTTGCTCCACGTTGCCTTCCGAACCAGATCCCTCGAAAAGCAAGGTTCCCAATGCCTGTTAACTTTGCCCTTAATAATGACAGGAATATACAAACTCTGCACTCTTAAAATTTCACCTTTAAGGTCTTCCACTTACCTCACACATCATTGCCCGAAAACAACGTCCCAATCCACACATTCTAGATCCTTTCTTATTTCCTCAAAATTGGCCTTTCTCCAATTTAGAATCTCAATCCAAGGCCCAGTTCAAGTTAACTATGGAGAATGATATGTCAAACTCCAAGCCATCCAGACCTTTTACAGAATGGGACAGAATGGTCAATATGTGGACAGTTAAAATCTCCGACTATCACAACCTTATGTTTCCTGATATCTCGTTACAGATTCAAGTCATTCCAGTTCATATTGCAAGAACAGAGGCCAAACCTAGGAAATCTCCATGACAGGTGGCAGAAATGGATCATACCGGTTAACATTCAGAATGTCTAAAAAGAACCCCCTTCCACCCGGCACACAGCATCTTTCAGCTCCTCCAGTCGTGGAAGAGATCCAGGAGGGTCCGAGCCAGCACCACCAGGCTGAGGAGCAGCTTTTTCCCACAGGCAGTGGGAATGCTGAACGACTGAATGACAAACCCTCCGTGATCCAACTATTTGTGTATACATACTGTGCGTATGTATTGTTTGTCTGTGTGTGTTTGCAGAGTGTTGCACTGAGGACCGGAGAACACTGTTTCTTCTGGTGATAACTAATACAATCGGATGAGAAATAAACTTAAATTTATAATGAGTGAAAATTCAAATTAATCCAAATCTGGGATTTTAAGATCTGATTCATGCTGAAGCGAAGTTGATGGCCCTGTCTGTCAAATGTGTCAGGACTTGAGAACAAATTTGAAATATCTTGGGAACTCACTTTGAAAACAGCTTCATTAAGGATCCCTGCAGAAGCTGACGACACTGTAATATCTGCCTCTGAGGCCAATGCCAGAACATCCTTGAAGAGGGTGAACCCTCGCAGGACACCAAGCCCAGATGGCGTAACGATAGTGAATGATAATGTAGGGATTCACTACAGCAGAGAGTGGAAGAACGACACACACTTGATACAGTTATAGACAAGACTGGTTTATTGTCCTCTCTGCCCCTGCTTATATAGGCCCAGTTTCCCGCAGCTGTCGGCGGAAGTGACATCAGCAGCATTCCGGTTGATGATTGGTCGATGTTCCTGCTGCTTCGGAGAAAAGCCATTAGCCCGTATGGGCCTTGTGCGATCACCATATTTGACCACCATTTTGTGTGTCAGCCACCTCTCGGGTAGCAGGCCGCTACAGTAACATTATTTTGCTTCCTGAAAACTTTTGGGTGTATTTTATGGATTTTGGGCTGTTGATCACGAAATCATCTTAAAATTTTCCTATCACGTACGGGTTTTTAGATATAACCTATTTTTGTGATTTTGTGTCATTTAAAAAAAAACTGAAATTCGCCCAAGGTCACAGATGCAATATCACTGGCTCGTCTCTCAGCTCTGGGTCACTTCGACAACAGCAACATCTGGATACTCTTCAACTACAGCTCAGCTTTCAACACCATCATTCCCTCAGTGCTGGTCAAGAGTTCCAAAACCAGGGGTCAGTGGTGGAGAGGATTAAGAACTTCAAATTTCAGGGCGTCAACATCTCTGAAGATCTGTCCTGTGGCCTCCATCTCAATGTAACCATGAAGAAGGTTCACCAGTAGCTATACTTCGTGAGGAGATTTGGTCTGTCACCAAAGATTCTTGCAAATTTCTACAGATGTGTTGTGGAGAACATTCTGGCTGGTTGCATCACTCTCTGGTATGGAGGTGCATCACAGGACAGGAACAAGCTACACAGGGTTGTTAACTCAGCCTGCACCATCATGGGCACCGGACTTCACTCCATCAACGACATCTACATGAGGTGGTTTCTTAAGAAAGCAGCCTCTTTCCTCAAGGACCCCCACCACCCAGACCATTCTCTCTTCACTCTGCTACCATCGGGGAAGGTACAGGAGCCTGAAGACGAGCTCTCAGCGGCACAAAGACAGCTTCTTCCCCTCCACCATCAGATTCCTGAATAATCAATTAACCAAAGACACTGCCTCACTTTGGCTTATTTTTGTGCTAATTTATCTATTTTTTAATGTAATTTATGCTAATATTTGCACTGTGTGACGCTGCCACCAAACAGTGATGTTGTGATGTGCTCATGAGAATAAATCAGATTCCGATTTCCTCTCCCCCATCTCTTGTTCACAGTCCAGAGATCAGGGACCAGGGACTGGGACCGGGGACCGGGGACCGGGGACCGGGGACCGGGGACCGGGGACCAGAGACCAGAGACCAGAGCTGTGTGAAGGGGCCAACTGCAGGTCTCACCTGAAAGAGGATTTACCTGGCACAGGTATCGCTTTGGAATGAAGCTTCCTCCATTGGCCCCAGCACCACCTTCCCCGCCAATCACCTTGGGTGCCCACGTCTGACCCACCTGAATTGTAGATCGAACACCCAGGGAGAAACAACAGCACAGATCTGGCCAACAACCCGGTGGTGTGAACGTGGACCAAACATCAGTCTGCTAAGGGTGGGGGGGGGGGTGTGGCTGGTCAATGTTCTGCTCTCTCTCACCTTCTAATCCACCACCCCCACCCCTCTCCCATCCTCCCTCCAGTCCCATCCCCCATCCCTCACCCCCCAATCCCATTCCCACCCTCCCAGTCCCATCTCCCATCCTTCACCCCCGCCAATCCCATTCCCACCCTCCCAGTCCCATCTCCAACCCCTCTCCCCTGATCCCATCCCCCATCACCCATCCCCCATCACCCACCCACTCGGTCCCATTCCCCGCCACCCAACTCCCTCACCTCCCTCATCCCATTCCCCACCCTCCCAGTCCCATTCCCACCCCTCTCCCACCTTCCCCCCTAGTCTCATTCCCCACCATCCACACTCTTCACCCATCCCCCATCACCCACCCACTTGGTTTCATTGCCATCACCCCTCACCTTCCTCTGTCCTGTTCCTCACCACCCTCCAGTCTGGTCACCCACCACTATACCCCTCACCCACATATCCCCCTCCCCCGATACCTTCCTCCACCTTCCCCTTCAACGGTCCCCATTACCACCTTGTTCACTCATTGGATTTCAACACAGGGCCCTTCGTGACCCTGCTCATACCACCCCCAAAAAAATCTCTGTCTCCCCTCCCCCACCTGCCTCCTTCTGCTGATCATCCTTCCTCCCTCCCCTTCTAAAAATCTACAGTCAGGCTCCTCGATCTTGGTGACGTTGAGAGCAGGTTTGTTGTTCAGGGACCATCCAACCAGGTCCCCGATCTCCATTCTGCATCTGACCCATCATTTCCTGATATTCAGCCAACAACAGTGTTGTCGTGAATGGATTATAGATTGATTTGGATCGGATTGTGTGTCCGTGGCCATGGGTGCAGCCATGGTGTATCCCTGTGTTGATGGTCAGCGAGGAGGAGTCAGGCCCAGACAATTGCCATCACAATTCTGCCTTATGTCTTGACCTTCATTCATGAGTTTTTGCTGTTTGTTCCCTTAGCTTCAATGATTAATGACAAGTATCTACGGTCCCATCTCTCCTGAGCAGTCTCTCACCGAGAGCTCATCATTCACCTGTCGTTCTAAATTACAAACCGCCCTCCGCCTGGAGGAGGATCCACTCCTGACACCTGAAGACACTCTGACACTGAGACTAGAAGAGGTAGCAGCCGAATCCATAGAGAGATGAAGCGTGGGCCATGCGGATGGTGTAAACAAGGTGAATGTTTACACTTCCTGTGACAGGTCAGTTGGGATGATCTAACCTCGATGCTGGGGATGGAGAGACTGTAAAAGCTGTGCAGCCTTTGCTATCGGTCACCTGGGCCATAGCTGCTCTTGACTTGTTTCCCAGCTCATCTCCGTGTTCCTTAGATGTCGTGCCCAACAAACATTCCCCTGGGAGTGAACGAGCTCCTTGCTGAATGACACATAGTTTCCCCCTTTTCATCTCCCCCTTTTACTGGACTGTGAAATCACTGCAGATGATCTTCCATGGAGTGAAACACGTAAACCTGCAGACGTGTAAATGTAGTTGAACCACACAGTAAATGCTGGAGGAGCTCAGCCTGTCTCACACCATCCATAGGAGGTAAAGATAATTAATGTAGACATACAGTGAGGTAACAGGCCCTTTTGGCCCTCACATCATTCCGTTCAATTACACCCATTTAACATATAACCCCCAGAGGGAGGAAACCAGAGCCCCCGGGGAAAACCCACACAGACATGGGAGAACATAGAAACTCCTTAAAGACAGTGCAGGATTTGAATTCCGGTCTGTTTCCGATCAATGGTGCTGTAAAGGCATTGCGTCAACTGAAAACCTACTTGAAGGACAAATTGGGAAGCAGGCTGAGGTTACCAGAAGGAAGCAGCTTTGAATATGTGATTACAGACACAATGATAATTAAAAGATTTATAACAAACATGTACATCAAACTGCAAGAGAAAGAGAACGATGAAATAAGCTGTAAACCCAAACAAAAGTGGGAACAAAATCTAAACATAAAGATAAAAAATGAAAAATAGGAAAAGCTATGCTCAGGAACTATGAGAAATACAATAAACACGAGGTTACGCATGATACAATATAATTGGTTACACAGGCTATATACCATCCCCCAAAAATTAAATAAATGGGACCCAACAATATCAGATAGGGGTTTTCGCTGTAAGAAGGAAATGGGAACAACAGTACATGCAATTTGGGCATGTGAGAAAGTGGAAAAGTTTTGGGAAGATCTAAATCAGGTATTAAATAAAATCGCAAAAATCAACATACCAAAAAATCCAGAGATCTTTCTTCTAAGTAATATAAGAAGTAAAGAACTAGGCCTCAATTTGGATGAAGCACAAAAAAGATTTATTATGATAGCCTTAGCTGTAGCAAAAAAATGTATAATGTCAACCTGGAAATCAGAAGAGTATAAATGTATTCCATTGGAAAAAAGAACATATAATTTAAAAAATAACATCACAGTATTCGAACAAATTTGGGAACCGTACATGGAACACAACAGAGAAGTCCTACCGCGGACCTCCACCACCTAAAATGACAGAATGAGAAGACGAAATGAACTGACCCAGTGTGTAAAAGTAACAATTTTCTTGTTTATTTTCATTGTGTGATGACATTGTTTAATGGGTTTATTGTATTGTATATGTTGAACATTGAGTGGGTAGGGAGGGGGGTGGGAAGGAGGGAGGGAAGGGAGGGGGGGAAAGGGGAGAAAATGACGCTGTGTATATTCAAGAGGGAAATGTTTGTGTGTATTTTGGTTAATATGGTTCATAGTGTGAAAAATAAAAAAATTTTTAAAAAAAAGTACACCAAACGTGCCCTCCTTTATATTACTGACATTTCGGGCCTGAGCCCTTCTTCAAGGTGTGAGTGAAAATAGTTGTGTCTGATGTCACAGTTCCCCGTGTTTGGAGAGATCACTCAGCTTCCCATGGGTGTCATTGGGGTGGAGAAACATCTCACACTCAACCACCTGAGCTGCAGATCATTGACAAAAGCCAGTTTCTCGGGGAGTCAGAGCGTCTGACAACACACAACCTGTTGGCAATACACCCAATCCCTCTGACCAGCTGTCAATCAGCAACTATATCCCCCAACCCCCACTGCCTATGGTCTCTCTCTACACCTCCATTGGCACCTTCTCCACCAATCACATCCCCACACCAGCAGCCTTTGTCCCTCATCCCCCACTTCCCACCCCCCCAAACCTGACCCTCTCTCTCCCCAGGCAGTCCCTTGCCTCTGTCTGCCATGTTTCACTGCTCCATGATACACCAATCCCATACGGGTCCCTGTCCCACCCACCCAATCCCGGACAGGACCCTGTCCCACCCATCCACCCAATCCCACACAGGGTCGTGTCCCACCCAATCCCACACAGGACCTTGTCCCAACTCCCACCCTTATTTGCTTTAAGACACCAGGCACCTCCTCCCCTTTAATCTATATTGGTTCCATGACCTCACTGCCTGTTTTCCTTACTTCCCATGACTCTGTGTCTGTTTCCTGAGTGAATGCTGATAAAAAAAAATTAAGATTTCCCCCATCTCTTTGGTTCAAGAAAAGCCGACCCTCTGACTTTCAAGGGAACTAATTTTGTCCCTTCCTATTCTTTTACTCTTAATCTACCTGTAGAAAACCGGAGGATTTTCCTTCATATTGTCGGCCAAAGGACCTCATGTCTTCTTTTATCTTCCTGATTTCTTTCTTGAGGTTTTTTTTTGCACATTTTATATGCCTCAAGTTGCCTCTACCTGTTATACAGAACAACTCTCTCTTCTTCCAAACCTGATCCCCAATATCCCTCAAAAACCAAGGTTCCCTGTACCTTCTAACCTTGCCTTTAATCCTGACAGGAACATACAAACACTGTACTCTCAAAATTTCACCTCTGAAGGCCTCCCACTTATCTCACACATCCTTACCCGAAAACAACCTGTCCCAATCCATGCATTCTAGATCCTTCCTTCTTTCCTTTAACTTGACCTTTCTCCAATTGAAAATCTCAACCCAAGGCCCAGACCTATCCTTCTTCCATTATCACTGGACCCAAAATGTTCCCCTACATCTACTTCTGTCACCTGTCCTGTCTCTTGTCCTGTCTCTTTCCCCAATAGGAGATCCAATATTGCATTCTCTCTAGTTGGTACCTCTAGATATTGATTTACAAAACTTTCCTGAACTCATTTGACAAGCTCCAAGCCATCCAACCCTTTTGCGGCATGGGAGTCCCAGTCAGTATGTGGAAAGTTAAAATCTCCTACTATCACAACCCGAATGGCCTGTTTCTGTGCTGTAATTTTGTTCATTAAGGAGTTGACCCAACCTCTCACCAGAATTCCGGGTGCATTGGTTTCTCCGAGCACTCCACACCCCACAAATCGTGGGACACCGCCATCTTCAATGCAGTGCAGAAGCAAATCGTTTGCACAAAAGAATCAGGAGATTGAAGTGTTAAAATCTCTCCAAACCACAAGGACCAGACATCAGATCTATTGGCCTTGAGGGTGTGAAAGATTCTTGATTTTCTTTCCTCCTCTCTCTCCAGTTCTGTGACTGAGGAGTTGTTCTGACTGTGGGATGGTGTGAAGTGGGTGAGAGAGAATTGAACGGCTCATTAATATCTTGCCTGAGGACTATTCCCACAGATTTGAATGGCATTACCTCATCACACAAAAATGATACCTTTGCCTTCTTGTGCGATGTGATTGCTTCGAGATATAAGCGCAGCAAATCATCTCTTCTGAATACTCTAATGAAGGAGTAGACCCATTTAATTGGTTTGTTTGTGACTCTCTTCTCTATGACAACAACAGACACAGCCAAGGTCTCCAAGGAGAGTAACACAAGGGGCTCCAAATAAATCTACATCAGCCAATAAAATGCTGCTTCTGCCTTATTTACACAGGCGATTCCGCACAATATTACCCAGATTTTTAACTCTTCCCTTGTACATTTTTTTAACCTGTGTGTTTGAAACGTGTTCACGTTCTCATCAATGCCAGACCGACCCATCCATTCTCACCAGTGGTTCTCACTTCCCAACTGGGGAACGTAGTCACGTTGCAAAACCAGCTCCCACCATCTGATGTCACACGTTCCCGCTCTGAAGTCTGTATGATTATATCTGCTTTTCCATAAAATCCATCCACTGCTTGCCCGATATTCATGTTATCAGAAATAAAAAATGAAGAGTGAGGAGTCACATGGTCCACACACCAACAATGGGAGAGTAGGAACTGAGGAGTCACATGGTTCACACATCACCAATGGGAGAATGGGAACTGAGAGTCGCATGGTCCACACACCACCAATGGGAGCTGAGGAGTCACATGGTCCACACACCACCAATGGGAGAATGGGAACTGAGAGTCACATGGTCCACACACCACCAATGGGAGACTGGGAACTGAGAGTCACATGGTCCACACACCACCAATGGGAGAGTGGGAACTGAGGAGTCACATGGTCCACACACCACCAATGGGAGAGTTGGAGCTGAGGAGTCACATGGTCCACACACCATCAATGGGAGAGTGGGAACTGAGAGTCACATGGTCCACACTTCACCAATGGGAGGGTGGGAACTGTGAGTCACATGGTCTACGCACCACCAGTGGGAGAGTGGGAACTGAGAGTCACATGGTCCACACACCACCAATGGGAGACTGGGAACTGAGAAGTCACATGGTTCATACATCACCAATGGGAGAGTGGAAGCTGAGGAGTCATGTGGTCCACACACCACCAATGGGAGTGTGGGAACTGAGGAGTCACATGGTCCACACACCAGCAATGGGAGACACTGGAACCCGTGACCTGATGAGAGAGAGAGTGAGAGGAATTGGCCTCCGCCGAGAACATGGAGCAAGAGAGGCAGTAATCTGCCCAAACAAATGATGGCCAGTTCGTATCAATGAGACGATAACTCCCTTAGGGCTCAACCTTCTCCAAACAGATGAAGGAACCAGGGAGAATGGTTTATTTTCAGTGAATTTCAGAAACAGGGAGATTACTTAAAACTAGGGGCAGGTTATGCTGACCGATGTGAACTTACTCCACATCAGTCTGAGCCTTCCCCTTTCTGACACTCACAACCTGTTTTCTTACATCTACAAGACTTTTAAATGTTCCTATTTTACTGGCCCCCACTACCACCCCAGGCAATGCATTCTGGGCATTTCCTCCCCTCACATTGTACAGATATCCTCTGGTACTGCCCATCCCACCCTGAGATATTGGCTGTCCACCCGACCTGATGCGCTCATACTCCTACATAACTGTACTCCTCTGCAGTCACCTCCTGAAATATAAGGGGCAGAGATAGAAGTGATAATTAGAATATTTTCCCCAGGGCATGAGAGTCTAACCCTCGAGGAGATGGCAGGTTGGTGAGAGGGAGAAATGTAAAGGAGATCTGAGGGGCAAAGATTCTAGTGGAGGGCAGTGGTTATTTGGGACAGAGGATGGGAGCACGGGCTTTCATGTGGGAAGGTGGCATTGTGTAGATAAGCTTCAGGGTCAGCATGGATGTGTTGGGCAGAAAGGTCAACTTTGCATTGCTGGCTGAGTTGAGATCAGTGATCAGCCCCATCACAGCAAGGAAGACAGACCGGGATATTGCTGATGAATGAAGTCGTGATGGTTCAGTATTTGGCATTTTCAGTCTGTAAGAAACCGGACATTATCACTGTTCAAAATATCACAAAAGGGTGTTGTACATGGAACTAGGAGATATACATAGAGGTGGCTTCCTTCAACACCCTCCTTCTGGAAGGTGGTCCGCAAACTTAAATCTTCACGGAGTCACATGAAACAATTCCTGAATAATAACAGTTGGTACTGTTGTCAGAGTATATGGATATGTTTTTGGGAAATAAATTGGGAAAGGTTTGTTAGAGTAGGTCACATACAAACACTTTCAAACAGATCTTATTTGAAATACTGGAGCTCTGCTAATGCTAGACATATCGGCCTCACAACTTTTGCAAGAGCTTTGGGAAGTGTCCGAGACTTCACTAATGGATTGTTGTTTACAAAAAAGCAACAGATGAAAAATCTTCTCGGAGCAGCAGGTTGTCTGGAGCTGTTCTAAGAGGGTCATGTGGTTTTGCAAGCAGAGAGAGTCAAACAGGCTTTCTCTCAGAGAGAGAGAGTCACACACACACACAGAGATTATATCTACAGTGTTACAGTCAGCTGGGACTGGAACAGGACCATTTAGAAGATGGCCTCGTGGTTCGTGCAAGAGGAGAGGACTGGCTTTCTAATGTTTCATTTGGAATAAGCGAAACAAAAAGGAACTCTGTAGTGACCTGAAAGAAAGAGGTTATCATCTGGAGAATCCTGAAGGGAGCAAGTTTTGACAGCAAGACACTGGAGTGGCTGATTAAAAAGGAATCAGTTGTGGATGTCCTGGAACAACAAATCTCTCTCTAAACTGACAAGAACCTTCCTGAGCGGTAAATATTTACCATTTGAGCACAAAAGCCTGGTGATCTTTATACATGTTAAATTCTGTGCACAGTATAAGAATTGCCTGCAACCAATGAACTTGGAGGAATGAGAAGTGAGATTGGACTGTGAACTAAAGAACTTTTCTGAACTTTTCTAACACATATTGGTTAAGTAAGTCAATAGTGATAAGTTAAAGTTTGATTCAATTTTCAAGCTTTTAATTAAAAAGTAAGTAACCATTTGTCTTGGTAAATATCTATTGCTGTTGGGTTTTGGGGTCCTCTGGGCTCATAACAGTACAGACTAGATGGGCTGAAGGGCCTGTTTCTATGCTGTAGAGTTATGAGGCTCCAAGGCATTATTTTGGGAACAACAATTGTCGACATTGTTGTGATATCTGCTCGCCCATGGAGTGAGCGCTACACGAGTCCAACTGTTTGGGAACCACGTCATCCCTGAGATCATACCACGGGGGCACCCGGCATTCTTCTTAACATTCCCCACACCATAACCATGCCAGAATGTCTGTCCACAGTCTCATGCACTGCCAGGCTGGGACCACCTGCAAATTGGAGGAATACCTCATATCCTGTCTGGGCACCTTCCAACTTTTTTTTTTACTTTATTTATTTGTTCAAAAAGCAAATAATATATGACATATGCAGCAATTAAACATAAACAAATGTTTATTTATATATACAGAAAAAAAGAAAAGAAAAGAACCCCACCCCCTTCAGCCAACTGTCCTAATGAGAGCCATAAAGAAAGAAAAAAGAAAGAATATTAAAGAAAAAGTTAAATATACATATTAAAATCTAATCAATATAAGTTGAAATAGAAATATTCTGAGTATAACAACCACTTATTAATAAAATTTATAATTATCACGTGAAAATACATAATTTTTTCCATTATTAAACAATATTTAATCTCATTATGCCATCTATTAATATCAATCATATTTGTATCCTTCCACATACTAGCAATCCAATTTTTTTGCTATGGATAAAGCTAAAAAAACAAAAGCAAGCTGAAACTTATCTAATCCCAAACCTTTCAGAGGTTGCAAACTACCCAATAAAAATACTGTTGGATCTAAAAACGATTGAATTTTCTTCCAAAAAGATTGTATACATAACCAAACAGCATGAAAAAAAGTTCCAACCGTATCACCACATCTAAAGCACAAATCTGATTCATTAAAACCATATTTTTTTAATTTTTCAGCTGTCAAATATAATTGATGTAAAAAATTGTAATTAATCATTGCATAACATGCATTTATCAATCTAGTTACATTATCATAACAGATATCTAACCAATCATTTTCAGAAAAAATAAAACCGATATCCGCTTCCCATTTAATTTTAGATCTATCCCAACCCTTTTTATCCATATCATCCTGTAATATTTGATACATAGATGAAATATAACCCTTCTCTGGTTATAAGAAAAGTCTCAAATTTAGTCATTTTAGGTAAAATCATATCTCCACCAAACATACATTTTACCAAAGATCGAATTTGATAATAAAGAAATAAAGAGTTCTTATTAATTCCAAAACCTTCCCTCATCTGATTAAAAGATAAAAACTTCCCCTCTTTAAAACAATCTCCCAAATTTTTCACACCTTTAAATCTCCAATGCAATAAACTTTGATTATGTATTGAAAAAGAAAGAAGTTGATTATTATACAATGGAGTCAAAGCTGATAATTTACCCCTAGAGCCTGTCATTTTATTTTTCTTTATCCATAACTTCATTAAATGTTTTAGTATAGGCACATTATATTGTTGTAACAAATTTATATTCCATCTAAACAAAAATTGATGTATTTCAAATTCAGAAATACTTGCCATCTCAATTTTAGCCCAACTAGGAGGCCGTACCAAATCCATCAATGAACTAATAAATTTAAGTTGGGCTGCTTCATAATAATTTTGAAAATGTGGTAAACATAATCCCCCTAGCTCATATTTCCAAGTTAATTTATTCAAGGCTACTCTCGAAAATTTACCCCTCCATAAAAACTCCCTATCCATTTTATTCAAATCTCGAAAAAAAAATTTTATCAAGTAAATATGGAATAGATTGAAACAAATATTGTATACGCGGAAAGATATTCATCTTAATTGTATTTATCCTTCCCATTAAATTAATAGGTAGATCTTTCCATTTAATCAAATCAGTTTTAATTTTTTTCATTAATGGAGCATAATTTAATTTATATAAAGATTGATAATTAACATTCAAAATTATACCAAGATATTTAATTCGATCAGTCCAAATTAATAATATTCTTATAAACTGAATAATCTCCTTCACTTACCGTTAATATTTCACTTTTTTCCCAATTAACTTTATATCCAGAAAGACATCCATGTTGTATTAAACATTCCTTCAAGTGCAGAAGTGACTGAGCTGGGTTTATTAAATACACCAATACATCATCAACAAATAAATTAATTTTATACTCCTCATCTAAAACTTTCATACCTTGTATCTGTATATTTTGTCTTATCAGCTGTGCTAAAGGTTCAATCACTAACGCAAACAAAGCTGGTGATAAAGGACAACCTTGACGAGTTGATCGAGTTAACTTAAAAGATTCTGAAATCAAACCATTCGTCAATACTCTAGCTACTGGTTTACTATATAGAGCCCTAATCCAACCAATAAAAAAATGACCAAACTTAAATTCCTCCAAAACTTTAAACAAAAAATTCCATTGAACTCTATCAAATGCTTTTTCTGCATCTAAGGATATCACCATTGGATGATCTGAGGATTGTCGAAATCTATTAATCAAACTAATCACGCGCAAAATGTTATCTGAAGCATATCTATTCTTTATAAAACCTGTTTGATCAATATGAATCAACTTGGGTAAAAATTTAGCCAATCTATTTGCTAATATTTTAGCTATTATTTTATAATCTACATTTAACAACGAAATTGGTCTATATGAAGATAGTTTCAAAGGATCTCTATCTTTTTTAGGAGTTACTGTAATTAAAGCACTAGAACAAGACTCAGGTAATTCATAATGTTCTCCAACTTGATGTAATACATCCCCAAACTCTGTAGATAAATCATCATAAAAAATTTTATAAAATTCAACCGAAAATCCATCATCACCGGGTGATTTACCATTCAACATTTCCAGCATAGCCATTTTAATTTCCAAATCAGTAAATGGTTCTTCTAACTCCTGTATATCTCCATCCTCTAATATCGGTAAATTCAACTGTGATAAAAAAAAAGATCAATCGATCCAGTGTCTTGTTTTCCTTCAGATGTATATAACTTGTTATAAAATGAATAAAATTCATCATTAATCTCTTAAGTAATAAGAGAATTCCGTCTAACAGCATTAATAGTCCTCGAAATCTGTTCTTTCTTCAATTGCCATGCCAATACCTTATGTGCTTTCTCTCCCCATTCATAATACTGTTGTTTAGTCCTATTAATCACACATTCAAATTGATAAGATTGCAAAGTATTATATTCCAATTTCAACCTAGATAATTCTATTTTCTGATCTTCTATAGCATCTTTCTGAAATTCCTTTTCTAACTCATCAATCTGTTTCTCTAATTCAGGACTCTGATTTAATCGATTCTTTTTTTATTTTAGAAGAATAACTAATAATTTGTCCTCTCAAATAGGCTTTCATAGCATCACATAAAAATTAATTTATTTTTTCAAAAAATCAATAAATTCCCTATTTTTTAACATTATATTAAACCTCCAACGATAAGCCATTTGAATTTTCTCAGAAGTTGCATATGTAAAATATAACAAAGAATGATCTGAAATCACCCTACTTTTATATTCTGCTTGTTGTATTTTCCCTTGTAAATGTGCCGATACTAAAGAGAAGTCAATCCTCGAAAACGATTCATATCTAGATGAATAAAAAGAGAAATCTTTCTCTGTCGGATTAAGGTGTCTCCAAATATCCACTAAATTAAGATCTTTCATCAACGCTTGGACCTGAATTGCTATCTTGGATTTCTTAATTTTCTTCGGAGATTTATCTAATAAAGCTTCCAAAACACAATTAAAATCACCACCAACTAAAATATTATCATTAGCCTGGCCCAAACATAAAAATCCATCTGAAATAAATATTTAATCATCTTCATTTGGGGCATAAATATTAAGTAAAGTCCAAAATTCACTAAAAATCTTACAATTCAATTTAAGAATATATCCTGCCTTTTCCTCCATTGATTGTAATTCAAAAGATAAATTCTTATGTATCAAAATTGCTACATCTTTAGCCCTGGAATTAAATGAAGAAGAATATACATGCCCAACCCAGTCCCTCTTCAATTTCATACTTTCCTTCACATTCAAATGTGTTTCTTGTAAAAAAGCAATATCAATTTTCATTTTCTTAATATACGCCAAGACTCGCTTAATCGGATTGTTTAATCCTCGAACATTAAAAGTAGCAAACCTCAACTTTGACATATCTACTATTATTAGTAAATACCAATAATATCTTTATAGAAAAACTCAAATCAACGTATATAGGCCCTCCAATAGGAGGAAAAAAAATCACAAATTAAAAACTAACTAAAATGATAATTAAAAAAAAAAGAAAATCCTCCCCCTAAAAAAAACTACCAAAAGGTAGTAATCTCCTAAACAAAAATTGGGTGTGGGTCACCCACCAGTGGCTGATGACTAGTAAAGAACTTAGAGCAAATCTCTCCCTCCCCAGCCAAACAATCAACAACATCAAAATATCATAATAACAAAAAAAATAGAATAAGAAAATTCTTCTTTTCATCCTAAAGATTCCAAACTCGGAGATCCCATTTGAGAAGGAGATAGACTCTTTCCATTCCTGTTTTTCCCATTTCTGCCATTTCTTCTGTTTCCAGAACAACCAGATTTTTCTTTAGGAGATAATGGTGAGCTACGTCTTTGTCCTCTTATATCTGGCAATGAATCAGCAAAAATCATTGCTTCACGATCATTTTCAAAAAATCGAGATTGATAGTCTCCATAAAACACCTTCAACACTGCAGGGTAGTGAAAAGTAGACTTATAACCTTTATGCCACAAAACTTCTTTAACTGGATTGAATCGATGTTGACGTTGAATGACCTCTTGACTCAAATCAGGATAAAAAAACTCTGCTCTTCTGAATCAATAACGGAGTTTGTCGTCTCACATTTTGCACTGCTAAACAAAGTATTGCTTCTCTGTCTAAATAACTCAATCATTGAATTATTATCAGTCTTGGTGGTTGACCAGCTGAGGGTGTTCTTCTTAAAGCTCTATGGGCTCTTTCCATTACCAGTCCCCCAGAGAAAAATTCTTGCCTTAATATTTGCGGGATCCAGTCTTTAAAGAAACGAAGAGGATCTTGTCCTTCTATACCTTCTGGCAAACCAACAATTTTCACATTATTCCTTCTGCTTTGATTCTCCAAGTAATCTATTTTTCTATCTAGCTCCTTCTCACGTTCTCCTAGTTCTATGACTGATTTTTCCACCTTCAACACCTTTTCTGTGTTAGAAGTCACTTGATGTTTACAGTTCAAAAAAGCAGTCTGAAATTTTTTAAATTCTTCATAAGATGCATCCACACGTGCTTTAACCATATTTAATTCTGAACTTATACCAGCATTCATTTGAACCATCTCATTCATTAAAGATCTCATTCATTTAATTGTATACATTGTGAATCCGTAAATCTCAGCTCTGCTCTCTCTGACATGGTGGCAGAACAGGGTAACTGCAGCTCCTGTTGCAATTCAACAGAAGGCATTTTAAAAGATTTACTGCGGGTCTGGACTCCCAGTGACAGCACTCCGACTTCCTCAAGGATTCGCCGCTGGACTCCCCTCTTATCTCGTTGTTTTTCCATCAATTCACGAAGATAAGCAATTTCTTCAGATTGAAGAGCTACCTGATGCATTTCCAACAATGGAGTCGTCTTCCCTCTGTTGAAATCGAAAGGCTTTCCAAATCAGGGTCCACTTCTTGGGAACACGGACCTTCTTCCAGAGAACGGGTAATTCTAGCACCATCCTTCACTTGGTGAGCAATAGACATTTTTTTTTCAGCTCCCACAGGCAGTCTTTGAGGTTTAGACAATGAAGAGATTAAGCCTGGGGCTGCATCAAGTCGTCTAGGCCCCAAATCTTCAACACTTCAAAAATGTAACTTCTTCTGCACTTGATGTTTAATCTTTTTACCGTTAGTGGCCATAATAATTCCTTAATACTATAAACTAAAATTTTAAAAATTTAAACTTGAAAACAAAGAGTTAAAAAACAGGTACTTAAAAGTCTGGCCAGAGAGGTCGAGATTACACGTCTAGACTCTACACCATCTTGCCATGCCCCCGGCACCTTCCAACTTGATGGCATTAACATCGACTTCACTGGTATCCTTTAGCCCACTGCCCCCTCCCATCTCTCTTACCTCCAGCTCTGCATTCACAGAGCCACCCACCTCCCCCGATCAATTCTCAGCTTTTCTCTCCAACCCTCCTGCCCATGTCCACCTCTGGCCTCTTGCATGTGGGTCTGTACTCCTCCTCCTGCCCCTTCTCCCCTTCTCCCCCACCCCTTCCCCCACCCCTTTTCTCCTCCCCAGCCCCTACTCCACTCCTCCCTCTGCCCCTTCTCCCTTTGCCCCTTCTCCCCTGCCCCTACTCCACCCCTCCCTCTGCCCCATCTCCCCTTGCCCCTTCTCCCCTGCCCCTACTCCCCTCCACCCCGCTGCCCCTTCACCCCTCCTCCCCAGCCCCTTCTCCCTTCCTCCCCACCATTTCTTCCCTCCTCCTTCCTACGCCCCTTCTCTGTAAATGAACTCTTGCATCTCTAAGTTATTAAAGAAGCCTCCCAAGCAACACACAGACGTAACATGGTGGCAGCGGTATAAGAGAACAGGAACAAAGCCATACAATTGATTGTAAGGCATTGAAATACGAAGGGGAAGAAGAGAAAAAAGTATTACTGAAAAAAGTGGCTGGAGCAACAGCAGTTCCCCCAGTGATGGACGGGGAGTTTGAAGACATTGATGAATCGTTTAAAAAGTTTCAGCGGAAGTGCAATTAGCATCCAAAAGCTATTTTGAAAATGCAACAGCAGAGGAGAAGGTTAGTTCTCTACTTCTCTGGACAGGGGAGCGAGGCCGTGACTTATTTAATAGCTGGGAGCTTACAGAGGTGGAGAAAAATGACCCAGAGCAGATATTTGCAAAGTTTGCTTCTCACCTTGAACTCAGGTCTAATGATAGAATTAAACACTATGAATTTCAAGGCAAGAGACTGATGAAACTGTTGATAACTTCCTCACTAGACTAAAAATTGTGCTGCAAAATGCAGATTTAAGGATATAGAGGAAAGATTAGTTGATCAACTAATCTAGGGGAGTGCCCATCTCGAAGTGCAAAAGTCACTTATAGGGAAGGATAGCTTGAAGCTGGCGGAAGCTATGGACGCAGCCAGAGCCTTTGAAGCCACGAGGATGCAAGTGAAATCCCTATCAATGCAGACCCGTCCACAGCAAAGAGAAGGAAGGGTTGATGCTATAATGAACGCAATCAGAAAATTGCAAGCCCCCAGGACCTGTAGGAAATGTAGTGGACAACACCCCTTTGATGACCGAAACAAATGCCCCGCACACAGTTCTGAATGTAGAACCTGTGGTAAAGCAAACCACTGGGTGAAGATGTGCAAGTCTGGGATGAAGAAAACAGTGAAGAAAAAAGACAAGAAGATCCATCACATAAAAGGAAACAACAATGAGAACTCAGACATCCAGATACTGGACATAGAATCCATACACTTCACGAGATGTCAGCTGATATGAAGTAAGGAAGAGGGTTGCCCACAAGGATCCAAATACAGAGGCCACAAGCCTACGATATTTAACCTATAGGTGAAGCAGGAAACTGGATCACAAAGCAACATCCTTCCACTCAGACTCTACTGCCAGATGTTCCCAGAGAACATATAAAAGGGGATCCAAAAGACAGTGCATTGGAAACAGCAAATGTCACATTAACAGCCTATGGTGGACCCATAAGCAAGCATCTAGGGAGAGCCAAGATCAATGGCTGACATAAGGGAAAGAACATCCTCTGTATGTTCTACATGGTAGACGCAGACGGACCAGCAGTTCTAGGCCTGGATAGCTGCCGAGAGTTGTAATTGATCTCTGTTAATGATGAGATCCAGGTCAGAGAAGAAACCAGTATGCTCAAGGTGTTGCAAATGCTTTCTTAACAAGTTATCCAGAGAGGATAATGCAGATACAGCCTTCAATATGTCAATATTGGTTGATCAGAGACGATGTATCGTTGGAGAATGAGGTTCTGCCGGCTGGATCAAGACCGATTATTCCCGAAACAATGCAGAAAACCACATGAAGGCCCCTTCTCTCCTTCTCCCCCACCCTTCCCTGTCCCTCCATCCCTCCTCCAACCACCCCTTCTCCCCTCCCATCTCTTCTTCCCGCCACCCCACCTCTTCTCTCCTCCTCATCCCTGCCACTTTTCTCCTCCTCCTCCTCCTGCCACCACACCTCAACCCTCCCCTCCACCCCTCCTCCCTGCCCCTTCTCCCCTGCTCCCCAGCCCTTCTCCCCTCCTTCCCAGCCCCTTCTCCCCTCCTCCCCTCCCCTTCCTCCGCCACTTCTACCCACTACCCCACCTCTTTTCCCCATCTCCTTCTCCCCTCTTTCCTTCTCCCCTCCCCTCCTCTTCTCCCCCACCCTTTTTATTCAAGAACCCGCTGATTAAGTTGATGCCTTTATTTGTTTTCACTGCTGGTCCATAATGGGGGTTATGGTCCTGTCGCTAAGCAGGTACAAGGGGAATTGATAATGTGGGATGATCATTCCCCAAAGCACTTAAAACGTGCATGCAAAATAAGAATGAATTTAATTCAATACCATCATAGCATTTGGATTCACAAAGAAACATGACTCTGTTTACTGTATGAGGCCCTTTTGTTGTACCTTGAATGATCTGAGCATGTGGGAGCAAGGTAGCTGTGAAGGCCAGACAAAACACTACCTGTACCAGGTGTGACATCCCTTTTGTTATTCTTATAAAAGCCCAATTATTTCTATCCCTGCCTGCAATTAGAATGTGTGAGCATTAGTGTACCATTGCTTCAAGCAGTTCCTTTGCTTGACTGCTCTGTCGAGCTAGGGCTTCATCCACAGGATACTAAAGAGGCTGCATAAACCACTGATATCGAACATTACAGAACCCTGCAGACCCTTCAGCCCATAATATTGTGCTGACCTTATTACGAGCTCCCGTTTTAGTAAAATGGAATGATCACTGTAAAGGATAGCAGAGATAGGAGGGACTGAATAGTCACAGTTAACATTTAACATTTCACAAAAGCACAACACAAGTCACAGCCCAGTGATAATTTGATACATTGGAAGAACTGGGGCAAGGTTTGCCACAGTCCGTTTCAGATTTTGCTGGGAGAACCATGCTGAGGCTGAAGAGAAAACAGCTGTTTGAAGCAGTTCTAGTGCTCAACTATTTTTTGTGGAATTCAGAGCGAAGCATGCCCTGTGGACCTTTTCAGTGGATTGACCTGTGCCAGAAAGGTCTTTGGGAAGCCAAGTGCTTCATTTTTAAGTGTGACTGGCAGGGAAGTTACTTGGAGAAACTGGTGCCAGGGTCTTGGAAGCTTCATGGAGGTCGCCCAGTTCGAGTCTTGCCTACAAAATGACAGGAGTGTTGTGACCACAGCTCGTGTGAATGGACATTTCTTCAAAGGCAACACAAGAAGAATTCGTGAGTCCTGTAGCAGCCACAACTCCAGTCTCCCCATCACTTCAACATTAAATCTGGGCATCAAACTTCAAAGGCTTCAACACTGAATTTGAAAGACTGAACTTTGAAGTAACTTTCTAGGTTTTGGCCTGGACTGTAATGGTTTGGGTATAACACACACACACACACACACACACACACACACACACACACACACACACACACACACACACACACACACACTAGATACTTGCGCATATTTTTCCTTGCATCCATGTGCCTGTCTAAAAGTGCTTTCAGTCTCTCCCTGTTGTACCAACCTCTTCCACCACCCCAGCAAGGCATTCCAGTACCCACCACCACCCCAGGAAGACATTCCAGTACCCACCACTCTCTGTGTAAAAACCCATCCTCCCTTCACCTTAACACGTTCCCTGTATTTGCTACTGTCACCCCAGGGAACAGACACCTGCCGTCCACCCTATCGACACCTCTCATAATCTTGTAAACCTCAATTAGGTCACCCCTCATCCTTCTGCTCTCCAAAGGGAAAAGCCTTGCCTCAAAAGACACGTTCTCCAATCCAGGCCATGTCGTGGTAAATTTCCTGCACCCTCTCTGTAGCGTCCACATCCTTCCTGTAATGACGATATCTGAACATCCTCAGATAAAGGGAAGTGAGACTTTATTTCAATTGCTACTTTCAGAAACTCCCAAAGCATTTTGTAACCAATGGCTGACTGAAGAGGAATTACTTTGATAATATGGTAGTGCTGGGTGTAGCGCGCAGATCCACAGACTCACACCTCTGGTGACACTGGTTAGATCCTGACCTCGGGTGCTGTCTGTGTAGAGTTTGCAAGTTCTCCTTCTGACTCAGTTTTCTCCAGATACTTGGGGGAGCTGGTTGCGATCGAGGGGTGGCAGGAGAATTCAGGGGAGCTGCCAATCAATAGGCTGCAGGTAGATGTGGGGAGTGGGTGTATTGAGGGCTAAGCTGAATCGTTTCCTTCGAGGAAATATAAACATCTGCCATGGCTGCTGGTGGAATGACAGAAACTCCCAGGGACTGCAACAACGTAGTGGGTGGACAACCTGACTGGCGGTTTGAGTGAGAGATGCCATTGTGCCTGCCATAAAGTGTTGGAAGAACTTCTATATGAACTTCCAGTGAGTCTGGGATCCGACCAAAGGCAACTCACATTTCGGCCCAAGACTCTGTTGTGAAACATGAACCTCCTCATCAGTGGAGTCAGTGTGATCCATCATCAGATCCGCAGCCAAACCACAACTCGTCATTGGCTGAAGGAGCAGTGACACCATAACTAACGTTTTAAGTTTAAGCCCAGTCAAGTTCAAGTTTATCATAATAAAATTGTCTACCTTGTGATTGCTGGGGGAATCAGAGGTGGAGAGGGTGCCATAAGACTCAAACTACCCGGTTCAGGGACAGCTGCTACCTCTCCACCATCAGACTCCTGAATGACAGAAGAAGCTGTTCCTCAGCCTGGTGGTGCTGGTTCTGATCCTCCTGGATCTCTTCCCCGATGGAAGCAGCTGAAAGATGCTGTGTGCCAGGTGGAAGGGGACCTCAATGATTTTTCATTCCCTCTTCAGTCAACAATCCTGGTCAATCACATCAATGGGGGGTGGGGGAGGGGGGGTGGAAGGAGACTCCACCCAGGATGGTGATGTGGAACCAGCAGCAGACTCTGTCAGGGCAGAAACAGTTGTGATGACACAAGTTGCTGGATGTCACATTCCTTGCCTGTGTTTATAATCTCATGCTGCCAACTTCAAAGACCTGAGTACAAAGAGTTGTTGGTTTTGTGCACCCCTTTTAAAGTTGTACTATTCAGTGTGTGGATCCTGTCCCTCTCACACCAGGTTTCATCCATCACGTACCTGACATTGCAGCTGAGAAACTCAGCCGGTCCCACAGCGGCCATCGGAAGTGAAGATATATTACCGCCATTTCTGCCCTGAGCCTATAATGAACGCTTTCCCTCCTCACTCCTGACCTCTCTTCAAGGAAGCGAACCATCCACTGGCATTCACCATGATCCTCAACCTCATGTCTCAGTTCTAGCCCACCCTCAAATTCAAATGGACCATTCCCAGGGACTCGTGCCCTTCCAGCATCCCTTGGTGTTCTCAGACACTGCTGGCCTGATGACCCCACCAGCAGTCTGCAGCAAACAGTGGGAAGCTGGTCAGGTAGTGTTCATGGGGAGGGATAGCCAGTCTGGACCTTCTGACCATCTTTCTCCAAGGACGATGGCTGACCGATGCCTCCCTCCACCTCCTCCTCATTCACTAGATCCAGCTCCTCCCCTTTGGTCTCACTTCCAGGCTCAGTGACAGATATTTGGTAAATGTGTGGTGGCACACCACTAGGCAGGTGAACCGGCCCTGTTTGTGATCCACGTGGCGGGGCAGTTGGCCAAAATGGCGCCATCGGGGGTTTCCCCTTCTTCTCAGCACAGGGCTCAGAAGCCCATGCTGGGAGACCACATGATGCCTGGGTGACGTCAGCGCCCTCCCCCCACCCCCCCCCAGCACAGTTCTCAGCCAGGTCCGGGCTGGGAGTATGTCCAGCCCAGCAGTCTGCAATAAATCAGTTCTGCTCACTGAGCTCAACCCGTCTGGTTGTGTGAGTTCTTTCAGTAGCAGTGTAGCTGCCGCTACAATTGGTGACCCCAACTGGTTCAAATGTCTTTGAACCCATCATGAGCGATCCTGGGATCAGTGCTATAACCATCAAGCTGCCTGAATTCTGGGTTCAGGAGCTGGAGACCTGGTTCGGCCACACGGAGGCTCAGTTTCACCTCCACCAGATTTCATCCAACATGACCAAATTCTAGCCTGGATCAGGCCACTGCCAAATGCGTGCTGCACCTCGTTCAGCACCCACCCGCTGAAGACAAATACGTGACCATCAAGCAAGTGCTCACTGGATCCCTCGGACTATCCAGGCGTCAGCGTGCTGCTCGGATGCTGCACCTCGACGCCCTGAGGGACAGGTCCCCAATGGAGCTGATGGATGAGATGCTCGCACTCATAGGAGATCACACCAACTGCCCACTCTTCGAGCACATTTTCTTTGTCCATCTGCCCGAGGACAACTGGCCATTACTGGCCCAAGAGAGCTTTACCGACCTGAGGAAGGTCCAAGAGCTATGGCTCGAGCGATTCCTGGAGGGCTTGCCAAGCCCACCTCTAGCACTGTGGTAGAACATCCAGCCCCTGCAAGGGCCACCAAGAGCATAACCTGGGATTGGCATCCGCTCCAGGCCTCTGCTTCTACCACCAGCACTGGGGAGCCAAGGCTCGGAAGCGTTGACAGCCCTGCTCGTTTCAGGGAAATGAGCAGGCCGCCGTTGTTAATGGCTGCGGCAGCTGGCCAAGGACCCAGCCTCCTCTACCTACGGGATTCAGTCAGCGTCTGGTGGTTCCTCGTCGACATTGAGGCCCAGATCAGCATCATCCCGGCCACGGCCATTGAGTCCATGAACCGACCTTGAGGACCACCCCTCCGTGCGGCCAACGCAAGAGTGATCCAGACGTATGGAGACAAGACAGTCCACTTTCAGATCAGCCAATGAAAGTTCTCTTGGAGGTTCACCATCTCGCCCCTTCCGACCACCATCCTGGGTGCTGACTCCTCGCTCACAGGCTTCTGGTGGACATTCGGGGTAGACGCCTGGTGGATGCCCGTACTTTCCAGGCCATTCGCCTTGATGCCTCCCACACAGAGCAGCTGCAGATGGCCATGATCAGCACACCCAGAGACGAGTTCCATTGAATCCTGGACAAGTTTCCAGCCCTCCTCAAGCCACAGTTCTCCGCTGCCTCGCCACGCCACGGGGTGTTCCACCACATCCCCACCCGTGGCCCACCGGTTCACGCCAAGGCACAACAGCTCCCGCCTGACAAGCTCCAGGTGGCAAAGGAGGAGTTTTTGCATCTGTTGGAGCTGGGGATCATTCAGCGGTCTGACAGCCCATGGGCCTCGCCGCTCCACCTGGTCCCGAAAACCTCCGGCAGCTGGCGCCCCTGCAGAGACTATCGACTGCTCAACATGGCGACAGTTCTTGACCATTACCCAATCCCTCACATCCAGGACTTTGCAACCAACCTGCAAGGTGCAAAGGTTTTCTCCAAGGTTGACCTGGTGCGCAGGTATCACCAAATCCTGATGCACCCTGAGGACATACCCAAGATGGCCATCATCACCCTCTTCGGCTTGTTCGAATTCCTTCGCATGCCATTTGGGCTCAAGAACGCCGCTCAGACCTTTCAGTACCTCATGGACTCAGTGGGCAGGGACCTGGATTTCGTCTTCATTTACTCCCAGGGATCAGGCGCAACACAAGGCCCACTTGCACACCCTCTTCTCCTGGCTGGCTGACTTCGGCCTCACCATCAACCCGGCCAAGTGCCAGTTTGGGAAAGAGTCCATGCAGTTCCTGGGCCATACCATCACGGCCGAGGGAGCCACGCCCACCGCTACAAAGGTCGCCGCTATCAAGGAGTTCCCACATCCGGACAATCTCAAGGGGCTGCAGGAGTTCACAGGTAGGGTCAACTTCTACAACTGATTCATCCTGGGAGCTACGCTACGCACATGGTTCCCCAACAGTGGCGCAGGCAAGTCTTCCATCACATCCTCGACCTTTCGCACCCGTCCATCAGGTCCACGGTCTAGATGGTGGCAGAGTGGTTCGTTTGGCACGGGCTGCGAAGTAGGCTGGGCCAGAACATGCACCCATTGGCAAATGTCCAAGGTACACAAACACACCAGGACGCCCGTGCAAGTGTTTGAGCACGTCCGGGAATGGTTCAGCCACATTCACGTGGACATAGTCGGGCCCTTAACCGTTTCCCGGGGCAATTGTTAACTGTTCACGGTGATGAACCACACCACTCAGTGGCCCAAGGTGAACGCGATGCCGGACGCCTCCACGAACTCCTGCTCCCGAGCGCTGTTGCATGGTTGGGTCACCCAGTTCAGCGTTCCAAATCACCTCACCAGCAATCGGGGTGCCCAATTCACCTCTGTTCTCTGGGCACAGCTCGCCAACAGGTTGGGGATCGAGCTACACCACACCACGGCCTATCACCCGCAGGCCAATGAGCTGGTCGAGCGTCTGCACCACCACCTTAAGTCGACACTTATGGCCCGCCTTCCGACTGGGTGGACGAACTGCCTTGGGTGCTCCTGGTCATCCGTTCCATGCCCAAGGAGGATCTGCAGGCATCATCAACTGAGGTGGTCTACGGCGCACTGCTGGCACTTCCTGGTGAGTTCATCAACATGCCTCACATCCCCCAGCAGTCGCCGCACGAGCTGCTTCCCCACCTCCAGGCCCGCTTGGACTCCTTTGCCCCTCCACCGCTGCCCATACACAGCACATGGCCATCTCACGTCCCCAGCGATCTGCATTCCGTAGAGTATGTCTTTATTCGGTCTCTGCAGAGACCTTACGAGGGGCCGTACAAGGTTGTCCAGCGTTCAGGATCTACGTTCACACTGGACATCGGCAGCAGGTGGGAACTGTTTACTTGGACAGGCTGAAGCCAGCGCACCTTGACCCCACCAAACCAGTGATTGTGGCCCAGCCCAAGAAGCGAGGCAGCCCAGCTAAAAAGGACATTGGTGCCAATTCTGTTGCGGGGGGGGGGGGCTCTGTGGCGGCACAGGCGGGTGAACCGGCCCTGCTTATAATCCACGCAGCGGGGAAGCTGGCCAAAATGGCGCAGTTGGGGTTTCCCCTTCTTCTCAGCACAGGGCTCAGAAGCCCACGCTGCGGGACCACGTGACACCTGGGTGACGTCAGTGCCCCCCAGCGTGGTGCTCAGCCAGGTCCAGGTTGGGAGTATAAGTCCAGCCCAGCAGCCTGCAATTAATCAGTTCTGCTCACTAAGCTCAATCCGTCTGGTTGTGTGTTCTTTCAGTAGCAGTGTAGCTGCCGCTACAAATGCAACATTACCTAACGATACCGAACAACCGCAATTAAAGTTAAAAGTTCATGAGCTTATGAATCTAAACAGGAAAGGCTTCCACTGCTCTGGTTATGAAGATCGAGAGAAATGCTGGTAAGGTAATGGAATCTGATACAAAGAAATCTCAATCAAAGGTTTCACTAACATTTTGATGCTGTGATATCTGACCAAAATCATTGTTTTCCTGGTTAAAATTCAGAAGCAAACCTTTTATTGCGACACAGAAGGTTACATCACTTAACCTACTCCACACCAAACCAACCCTTCCCTCCACCTCACATCCAGAACCCTCTATTTTTCTTACATCCATGTGCCTGTCTAAAAGTCTTTTAAATCCCCACAGGGTTACAGGGGAGGGGCTGGAGGATTGGCGAATGGCCAATGTAGTCCTGTTGTTTTAAAAATGTTTGTGTGTGGGTGTGTGTGTATGTGTGTGTTGTGTATGTGTATGAGAATCCTGGGAATTGTCCACTCAAGGACAGCCAGGCTCTGTGAAGGGAAGGTCATGTCTCATGAGTTTAATTGAATTTTTTGAGGAGATAACAAAAGAAATTGATGAGGGTAGAGCGGTAGATATGATCTACATGGATTTTAGCAAGGCATTTGACAAGGTTCCCCACAAGAGACTCACCCAGAAAGTCATAAGGTATGGGATCAGTGAACCTTGGCTCTGTGTGTGTGTGTGTGTGTGTGTGTGTGTGTGTGTGTGTGTATGTCTGTGTGTGTGTGTGTGTGTGTGTGTGTGTGTGTGTGTGTCTGTGGGTGTGTGTGTAGGTGTGTGTGTAGGTGTGTGTGTAGGGGTGTGTGTGTCTGTGGGTGTGTGTGTAGGTGTGTGTCTGTGGGTGTGTGTGTGTGTATAGGTGTGTGTGGGTGTGTGTGGGTGTGTGTGTGTGTGTGTAGGTGTGTGTGTGTGTGTGTGTAGGTGTGTGTGTAGGTGTGTGTATGTAGGTGTGTGTGTCTGTGTACCATGGTCTATTTTGTTCGTTTGTACATGTACAGTCAGATGATAATAAACTTGACCTTGATGTAGCTCCTGTGTAGAATGGCTGCTTGAATGCTAGTAGATGGTCAGTGTGTCGAAGAGCCTGTGTCTGTACCGTGTGATTCTGGGTCTGGAACCTCAAAAACCAGGATGTTGGCAGTGATTGAGCCGACCAAGTACAATCCAACTGTGCGCAGTGATGAGGTGAAGAAGGTTTTATTTCCTGCTTCATGGTTATCTGAGGGTCCTGCAGGAGTTGGAAGGACAGTGTCAAATCCAGAAAACAGTCATGTTCAAACTCCATGCAAGGCACCAAATAAAATCCAATCTGTAAAGCAACAGATAATCAAAACAGATTCCATCTTCTGTGCCCGACAACGGTTCCTTACAATCGCTGCCTTGATTCATTGCCACTCAGTACTTCATCTTAACATATTACAATTTGATTGTAATTATCTTTTTAATCATTTAATAACAAATGAAATAAAGACAGCAATGTGGATGGTGTTAGGAAGACTGTAATGTGGACGGTGTTAGGAAGACTGCAATGTGGAGGGTGTTAGGAAGACTGCAATGTGGACGGTGTTAGAAAGACTGCAATGTGGACGGTGTTAGGAAGACTGCAATGTGGAGGGTGTTAGGAAGACTCCAATGTGGAGGGTGTTAGGAAGACTGCAATGTAGACGGTGTTAGGGAGACTGCAATGTGGAGGGTGTTAGGAAGACTGCAATGTGGAGGGTGTTAGGAAGACTGCAATGTAGACGGTGTTAGGAAGACTGCAATGTGGACGGTGTTAGGAAGACTGCAATGTGGACGGTGTTAGGAAGACTGCAATGTGGATGGTGTTAGGAAGACTGCAATGTGGAGGGTGTTAGGAAAACTGCAATGTGGAGGGTGTTAGGAAGACTGCAATGTGGACGGTGTTAGGAAGACTGCAATGTGGATGGTGTTAGGAAGCTGTCAGAAAAATTATGATTGTAAATTTAAAATTTACAGACACAGACTCCAGGCACACTCACACACTAACACTCATTGTGGAACAGACTCACACAAATTCACACTCACTTTTACACTCATTGCTGAACAGACACACACTCACACTCATTTTCTCACATTCCACAACAGACACACACTCATATTCACTCAACACCTATTGCTCAACAGACACTCGCTCACACCCACACTCATTGTGAAACAGACACACACACTCATGCGCTTGCACTCACTCATAATCATGGTGGAACAGACACACAATCACACTCACTTTCACACTCATTGTGAAACAAACTCACACTCACTTTCACACATATTATGGAGCAGTCACACACCCACAATCACTCACACACTCATTATGGAACAGACACACACACACTCACTCACATATTCACATTCATTGTGAAACAGACACTCAATCACCCTCATACTCACTCACACACACTCGCACTCATTGTGGAATAGACACACACACACATCGCTTCTGTGCCAGTCATTGGAACGGTCCGGAGTTCGAATCCCACGCTGTCTGTAAGGAATTTGTATGTTCTCCACATGTCTGCATGGGATTTTCCTGGGGGACCCAGTTTTCTCCTGCTGCTCAAAACGTTCTGAGGGTGTAGGTTCTTTCTTTGGCTTGGCTTCGCGGACGAAGATTTATGGAGGGGGTAAAAGTCCACGTCAGCTGCAGGCTCGTTTGTGGCTGACAGGTCCAATGCGGGACAGGCAGACACGGTTGCAGCGGTTGCAGGGGAAAATTGGTTGGTTGGGGTTGGGTGTTGGGTTTTTCCTCCTTTGCCTTTTGTCAGTGAGGTGGGCTCTGCGGTCTTCTTCAAAGGAGGTTGCTGCCCGCCAAACTGTGAGGCACCAAGATGCACTGTTTGAGGCGATATCAGCCCACTGGCGGTGGTCAATGTGGCAGGCACCAAGAGATTTCTTTAGGCAGTCCTTGTACCTTTTCTTTGGTGCACCTCTGTCACGGTGGCCAGTGGAGAGCTCGCCATATAACACGATCTTGGGAAGGCGATGGTCCTCCATTCAGGAGACGTGACCCACCCAGCGCAGCTGGATCTTCAGCAGCGTGGACTCGATGCTGTTGACCTCTGCCATCTTGAGTACTTCGACTTTAGGGATGAAAGCGCTCCAATGAATGTTGAGGATGGAGCGGAGACAACGCTGGTGGAAGCATTCTTGGAGCCGTAGGTGATGCCGGTAGAGGACCCATGATTCGGAGCCGAACAGGAGTGTGGGTATGACAACGGCTCTGTATACGCTTATCTTTGTGAGGTTTTTCAGTTGTTTTTTTTTTCCAGACTCTTTTGTGTAGTCTTCCAAAGGCGCTATTTGCCTTGGCGAGTCTGTTGTCTATCTCGTTGTCGATCCTTGCATCTGATGAAAATGGTGCAGCCGAGATAGGTAAACTGGTTGACCGTTTTGAGTTTTGTGTGCCCGATGGAGATGTGGGGAGGCTGGTAGTCATGGTGGGGAGCTGGCTGATGGAGGACCTCAGTTTTTTTCAGGCTGACTTCCAGGCCAAACATTTTGGCAGTTTCCGCAAAACAGGACGTCAAGCGCTGAAGAGCTGGCTCTGAATGGGCAACTAAAGCGGCATTGTCTGCAAAGAGTAGTTCACGGACAAGTTTCTCTTATGTCTTGGTGTGAGCTTGCAGGCGCCTCAGATTGAAGAGACTGCCATCCGTGCGGTACCGGATGTAAACAGCGTCTTCATTGTTGAGGTCTTTCATGGCTTGTTTCAGCATCATGCTGAAGAAGATTGAAAAGAGGGTTGGTGCGAGAACACAGCCTTGCTTCACGCCATTGTTAATGGAGAAGGGTTCAGAGAGCTTATTGCTGTATCTGACCCGACCTTGTTGGTTTTCGTGCAGTTGGATAACCATGTTGAGGAACTTTGGGGGGCATCCGATGCGCTCTAGTATTTGCCAAAGCCCTTTCCTGCTCACGGTGTCGAAGGCTTTGGTGGGGGTGTAGGTTAATGAGATATAAATTGTGCAGTATGGACTCGTGGGCTGAAATCGCCTGTTACCAAGTTGTACATCTAGATTTTGTTTTAAATCAGTGGTTGTGATTCAGATCAGAGTTTCTGTCAAAGAATGTCCAACCTTTGTTTCCCTTTGTTGCTGACTTCACAGGCAGGAACCGTTACTTTTCATTTAGTGGGTCCAGCACAGTACAGGTCCTTCCTGCTCAAATACACCCACGTGACCAATTAACCTACTAACCTCATACGTCTGGAACATGGGAGGACACGGGGAGAATATAAGAGTGTTATACTAACTCTTACACTACTCATGCTGATATTAACGATGCACAGACTCCCCCAACACATTGACAACTCCTTCCCTTCTCCCACAGATGCTGATGTTCTCCAGCAATTTGTATTTGGCCCAGATTCAAGCAGGTCAGGTCAGGTCAGGCAATAACTGTGGACGAAAGTCAGCGTTCATGTTTCAGATTAAAAGATCCAACAACGGCTCTCCAACCAGAAACATTAGCCCCGTTCACACCTACATCCACTAAATTGGCTGTTCTGGGTCCCAGGATAAGAACAGGGGTTTGTCTTTTCCCATTTCACCACTCCTTACTTTCACACTTGCAAGGAGCCATCCTGGGGTTAGAACTGTTTTACCTTCTACCGGTGATGTCATGACGCATGGAGTGATGATGGACATGCCCTAAATCCTGTTTAATGTATCATGATCTTATATTTGAACAAAATTAATCATGTCTAATTAAACTTCATGTATGAACCCTTTAGCTCTTGTTGTGATTGTGCCGACCAATATAAACCTTTACAAGGGACCATGGGAAAGTGCGAGCAATAAACAGCAATAGCGGACAATTTTTAAACAGGGTGGGTAAATTAGTAGCACTATCGCGTACTATTTATACAACGTGGGGAAAAAAATGATGGCAGACCTGGCTTCCCAGAATTCCGTGCAGCAGAGAAAGGGTTGTTTGCCCGGCTGCAAGCACAGAGCATTCATAGAGGGGTATCTCTGCCGCATGGCATTCTGGGAAGTCAGGTCCACCATTGCTTTTTCCACGGTCTTTATAAATTGTGCGTTACAGTGCTACTAATTTTCCCACACTCTAAAAATTGTCCTCTCTTGCTGTTTAATCTCTCTCTCTCTCTTTCTCTCTCCTGCTTCATCTTTCCCATGGCAAAGTTTATACCTTCATTTTGATCTTTTCTTCTTGTACTCACGCAAAAACTTGAGCCATTTCAATCCCACAATGCAATTGCCCCTTCATACTTGCCTGATCGCAACGCTAGTGTCTGCAGACGCCCGGGATTGTACTAGGGGTTGAGGCCATCTATCCTTGGCATGTTTTGCTTTCACACTCAACACTTTAAAGGCCAATTGGCTGTTAATTCCTGGAATCACTTGCAAATGTGAAAGGGGCTATTAACTCTGCTCCCCTGTCCACAGCTGGCTGACTTACCTGCTGAGTGTTGCTGGCATTTCTCACTTGTTCACCATGTGGATCTCTGCGCACATTCGTTTGTGTGATGGTAACATAACTTCAACACTTTCAGAGATGAATTACTACTTTCTAATTTTGCGGTGGTTTGCACTCACTGCTTCTTTGGAAAGGCGACAAAAATATTTGAACAATGTTTTCTTTCAAACTTTGTTTTTCAGAATTACAATCAGAATTTATTGTCATGAACAAGTCATGAAATTCATTGTTATGCAGCAACCTCATAGAGCAAACGTTCATATTATAACCACCTTAAAACAATAAATAAATCGTGTATGAAAAGTAAAGGAGTGTCTTTGGTTCATTGATTATTCAGGAATCTGATGGCAGCAGGGAAGAAGCTGTCCTTGTGCCGCTGAGTGTTTGCCTCTAGGCTCCTGTACCTTTTCCCCAATGATAGCAGAGTGAAGAGGGCATGGCCTGGGTAGTGGGGTCTTTGAGGATAGAGGCTGCCTTTTTAACACACCGCCTCATGGAGTGAAGGCTAGTTTCTGTGATGTCGTGGGCTGAGTTAATAACCCTGTGGAGTTTCTTCTTGTCCTGAGAGTTGGCGCCTCCATACCAGCCAGAATGCTCTCCACGGTACACCTGTAGAAGTTTACGAGAGTCTATGATGATGTACCGAAAACATACTGGAAAGTTATCTGAGCAATTCCAGTGCAAAGAGTTTCACTGACATGGTCAGGTGTCTAATTCTGGACAGGCACCATGGGTACCCTCTGATTGGTCATTACTCCCAGCAGAATCCATAGCCTTATCCCTGTTAATGAGGGCAACATCCTCAGGGGAACCATCCCCCCTTCATTCCCTTCTTCTCGACATCACCCAGCTGCCCAGCCTAAACCTCAGGTGTGACCGCATCTCCACAGCTGTAATCTATTGATGTGTCTGAATACCTATGAAGTCACACTTACTGAGTAGAGGACAACAGAATTATCCCACTCATGATAAAGAACATTCAATTATTTATCCAGTGTTATGAGCCCAAAGGACCCCAAAACCCAGCAGCAATAGATATTCACCAAGACAAGTAGTTCCTGAAACAAAAGTTGTTTTTAATTATCTTTAAACATGAAAACAGAATCAAACTTTAACTTATCACGATTAATTTAACTAAACCCAACTTAACCCCCTTCTAATTCTAAGCGCACGTGTATGATGTGTGTGTAAATGTAAGAAAAGTTCTTTGGTTCACAGTTCAATCTCACTTCTCCTTCTTCCAAGTTCTCTGGTTGCAGGCAATTCTTAAACTGCAGAATTTAACATGTATAAAGTTCACCAGGTTTGGTGCTCGAAAGGTAAATGTTTACCACTCAGGAAGTTTCTTGTAGGGTTTGCAGAGAGAGATTTGTGGTTCCAGGATTTCCACAACTGAGGTACCACCATTAGACACCTCAATGTCTTGCTGATGAAACTTGCCCCCTCAGGGTTCTCCAGATGATAACCTCTTTCTTTCAGATTATCACAGGGTTCCTTTCTGTTCCACTTATTCCAAGAGAAACATTAGACAGATAGCACTTCCAGCCATCCGCCACTCTGGAGTTTCTGTTTCCGTTCCAACCTGCTTTTCCTGCTTGTTTCAGCTGTGATTGTTCGGTCTCTCTCTTTTCATCTTCCAACTGCTAGAAAGCCCATGTGACTCTCTCACTTGCAAACCTCCCCCCCCCAACCTTCTCCAGCAAACAATAGGAGTTAGTCTTTTGCTCCCATCTGTTGTCTTAGGTAAACAAACTTCTCAGGAGTGACCTTCCTGTGCACTTTGCAGAAAGGTCAGAAGCCTTGTAAAAATGATCAAAACAGAAGACCTGTCTCCAGTCGATTCATTTGATGATGCCATTTCAATTAGCACCTACTTGTGAAATGTGCACAGCACATAGTTTCTGTAAAGTCACTGAATATGAATTCTTCAGTATTTCAAATAGGATCTGTTTTAAAATGTGTGTATGTATGTAAACTACTCTAATTTTACCAAACTCTCCCAATATTTATCTACATTACACCAGGAAACAAAGCAGAGACACCGTTCACCATCTGGACACACACCTTACAGGACACTTGCCAATTCCCTGCAGTGCAAACTCCTGCTGATGCTGTTCCTTTGCAGCAGTCTCCAATTCAGGTAGGCATTGCCCTCCTACCTCAGCCGCCTGCAAAGCCACATTTCAAATGTGATCAACAACAAAGACTGACCAACCTCTGCCTTCTTCCATCCAGGAAATGTGGTGTCTGCTCCCAGGTGAAAAGCGTTAGGACTGTCGCAGCCGAGTCCCTGTATCGAGGAGAAGGCCACCCTTCAACAGCAGTTCACCCCTCCACAGAATAGTGCATTGAGGGTCATGGACATTCCTTTCCAACTGGCACTAACACGGAAGCAGCCAGAACCGGTCCATGAACCAGCGTCACACAATTAACACCCACCCTCCCCAAACTCTGTATATTTTGGAACATGAGAGGAAACCAAACCACCCATTGAAACCCCCAGGCTGTGATAGGGGTCCTTTCTGATGCTGCTGCCTTCCTGAGGCAGGGCTGCCACTGGCGGAGGTCAGAGCCTAGGACACAGCTGCCTGGCGCCCATGTGCACACTGCCTAATTCTCCTGCTATGATCTATCTTCCACATTCTTCTGTGTACCTGGGCACCCCATTTACCAAGCCGACCTGCGATGCAACCAGCCAGTTTCCTCCACACAGTGCGCCTGCAGACGTTGGAGAGAGCATCCGACAACGTGCCAGGTCTCCTCTTTGTAGGCGGAGGTGATGGTGGGTCCTCATCACGTTCAATGCAAAATTCTGGCCCCAGCAGAGGTTCTCTGGGATACAGACTCCCAGGAACTGCAAGGGGCTCACATTGGTAGAAACAGTACACATCACAATATCTCTAATGAAAAGCTGCATTGAGAAATACAAATTTTTAAATATGATTTTTTTATTTGGGTTTTTTCCACATCAATTCTGAGTGAATTTTATACCATATCCTACATTTTTGGGTCGTGCAAGTGTCTGAAAATCAGTCTGCATTCACACATGCTCAGAATATCTAATCCCACTGATTATCCTTTGTAAAGTGCCTTATTCCAAAGGTGCACAGAATCTCGATGCTACCGGACTCCTCCTCTTGGTATCAGTAATACTGCAACAGGACAGGCTTTCAAATGTCAACTCGGATTCATTCGAAGAGAAGTGAGCTCCAACACAGGCCCTTTCAGGCTGCTGTGTAAAATGAGGTTCAGGTTAGCACCCCACTCGCATGGCAGTCGGAAAGGGGCTGACGCAGTCAGCGTGGTCCAAATCCAACCTGGTCCCTGCCCTACCTTGAAGGTCGTCAGGGAACCCAGGGAACCCACCGGAGACTTGAAAACTAAAATGGCCAGCCCAGTTGTTCCAGTGATGTTAGCACGTGCATGCGTCTCCGGGGGTCCATCGACTGAAATGCACGGCGCTTCCATCCTGCTGCTCACCCTACAGCATTCACCTGACAGTGGGGGTCACAACAGATGCCTGTTGTTCTGCAGCACTACAGAGTTGCTTACCCAGCATCCGAAAATCATTTCCGGTAAGTGCGTGATGCACCATTCAACGCATCATCGCGAGGGCGCAATCCTCCATATATCACCGGGTTGGCGAATTAATGGGTCAATCCCCCTGCAGTTTAAAAGGTGCTGGAAGCCCCATTAATCGCACCTGGGTCCCAGGAGGGTGAGTGATTACAGGGAAAGGATTTCCTGCCTGCTCTATCGAATTTCAACCGGAGTAGAGAGTTGCTGAAGGATGAGTGAACAGAGGAGGCAGCCTTTGCCACGTTTCCCTGGCTGCATGGGTTCATGTCACAGCAGCCATGGAAAATCAGTTCCCTTCCATATGGACATTCCTTCAGTCGTTAACGCTCAGTTAACTGACTGATTTCTCAGTCAGGGAGACCCGTTGTAAGATTCACGTTCATCTGACCATCAGGCTGAAGAGAAGCGACCTCGGCCAGTGGTTTAGAGGGTGGCAGCAGGGTGGCGAGTCCTGCAGGAGGAGACACGAGCTGAACCCACTGCCCATACTGGGGTGAGGGGTGGCAGGGAGAGGGTCAGTAGCAGCCCCCGGGTACCAGGAAGGAGGAGCGCTGACTAGTGCCAGTCTCTGCAGATGTGCCAAGGGAGAAGCAAATCAAAAACACAGTTAAATTAGCAATTGTTCAAATGATTCTGAAGGTAAAACATGTTGATGAGCAGCAAAGACTGATTCAAGATTGAATTAATATCATGTAAAACAGGTGGAATATGACATGAAATCGCAGTTTGTCAGCTGTAAGGTCAACAAAGATTCGCCATCAGCAGAAACTGCCTGGCGTCCCTTACAGAACAAGAGAAAGAGAAACACCAGAGACTCCCTTCAGAGACACCGAGTGTCCGTAGATTCGCCTCCAGTTCCCGCAACCTTCTCAAGTGCACAGACTCCTGTTCGATCCATCGGCTGCCCAAGCTCCGGATCTGAACCTCCGACATGATCAGGGAGTTGTCAGCACCTGAAGCCCATCAGAAGCCCGTCCCGCACCTCAGTGCTGATACCACGTTTCCCTTCAGCCAGTCTCCAGCAGCCCCCAGCAAGTCCCTTGACCACGGTTTCCTGCGGCCCACAGTCCAGAGCAAGTCCCTTGACCAGAGTCTCCAATGGCCCACAGCCCAGAGAGAGTCTCTTGACTGCGGTCTCCAGTGGCCCCCAGCCCAGAGCGAGTCCCTTGACTGCGGACTCCAGTGGCCCCCAGCCCAGAGCAAGTCCTTTGACTGCGGTCTCCGGCGGCCCTCAACCCAGAGCAAATCCCTTGACCACGGTCTCCTGCAGCCCACAGTCCAGAGCAAGTCCCTTGACCACGGTCTCCAGCGGCCCCCAACCCAGAGCAAGTTCCTTGACCATGGTCTCCAGCGGCCCACAGCCCAGAGCGTCCCTTGACCAGAGTCTCCAACAGCCCACAGCCCAGAGAGAGTCCCTTGACTGCAGTCTCCAGCAGCCCCCAACCCAGAGCGAGTCCCTTGACTGCAGTCTCCAGCAGCCCACTACCCAGAGCAAGTCCCTTGACCACAGTCTCCAGCAGCCCCCAACCCAAAGCGAGTCCCTTGACCACAGTCTCCAGCAGCCCACAGCCCAGAGCGAGTCCTTTGACCACAGTCTCCAGCGGCCCCCAACCCAAAGCGAGTCCCTTGACCACGGTCTCCAGCAGCCTGCTCGCTGCCTGCGTGGGTTCTTCACCTCGAGCCACCAAGATCCACCACCACCACAGCCCCTCGCTGGTCCGCTGCTATGGTCACCGTATTCGTCACGATTCAGCCCGATGACAGGTGAGTGGCTTTTTATCGATGCATCCCCTCATTCCAGAGCCTTAACAGCCCGGGCTTCCAAATGGCATTTGACCTGCATCTTTGAGTAACCCCATCAATATTAGGGGTCACCAACAAACATCTTAAACCTCACTCCAAATCGTTTCCAAGAGCTCTGGACTCCACTTGAATGGATTGCAGTTACTGGAGTGGGTCCCCCTCACAGTCTCAGCAGAACATGAGCCAAGGTCAGTTTGACAGCCCCTCCTTGTGGACTCTCCAAACCTGCTGTTCACTCTCACATTGAATGGGGTTTCATTCCATCAGGTTGAGATTAAATATTGGTCACAGTACTTACTCCAAATCGTTCTGAATTCGAGCTGGTCTAATTCTTAGGACCCAGTGAATGAATGTTTATTCTGAGACCCTGCAGCCCCCCTGACAGGTTTCCCAGGGGGGGTAACGACCAATACCAGAGGGGAGAATATTTTAGGGGAGGCATCATATATGTTTTCTACATGGAGAGAGGTGGGTGCCTGTAAAGCATTGCCGGAGGTGGTGGGGGAGGCTGGCGCAACAGAAAAGGCGAAGAAGACTCGACAGCAGCCGTACTTTGTAAGGCACCTGAGGCAGTTTAATGTCTCCATAGACGTCTATGAGAGTCTAAGGAGACATTAAACTGCCTCACCTGTTCACAGGTGAACAGTGGAGATCATTCTGGCTAGTTGCATCACTGCGTGGTCTGGAGGCGCAAACTCTCAAGACAACAATAAACTCCAGAGTGTTGTTAACTCGGCCTGCGACATCACAGCACCAGACTTCACTCCATGAAAGATATCTACATGAGGTGGTGTCTTAAAAAAGTAGCCTCTATCCTCAAAGACCCCCACCACCAAGGCCATGCCCTCTTCACTCTGCTACCATCAGGAAAAGGTACAGGAGCCTAAAGACGAGCACTCAGCGGCACAAGGACAGCTTCTTCCCTGCTGCCATCAGATTCCTGAATAATCAATGACCCAAAGACACTGCCTTACTTTGACTTTTCAATCACTATATGTTTTATTTACTTTGATCTGATTGGTGGATGTATGATCAGGTGACCCATTTCAAACACCATGAAAGTGAGCAACTGTGTAATGGAGCAGACGTAAAGCGAATGGTTATTGGAGAGGACTGAAGTGGAGTGGAGTGAGGCAGAGTGGATTGAGGTGGAGTGGACTGAGGTGGAGTGGACTGAGGATGACTGGACTGAGGTGGAGTGGACTAAGGTGGAATGGACAGAGGCAGAGTGGACTGAGGCAGAGTTGTGTAAGGTGGAGTGGATTGAGGTGGAGTGGACTGAGGTGGAGTGGACTGAGGTGGAGTGGACTGAGGTGGAGTGGACAGGCTGAGTAGAGTCAGGTGGACTGGATTGAGGCGAAGTGGAATGAGGTGGAGTGAAGTGAGAAGTAGCACCCAGTGAGGCGAGCCCTGTAAAGAGGGCCCAGTCTGGAGGGCCCAGTGAGGAGTGACCAATGAGGAGGGCCCAATGAGGGGGACCCAGTGAGGGGGACCCAGTGAGGAATATCCAGTGAGGAGGGCCCAGAGTGTAATGCACAGTGTGTAGTGCCCAGTGAGGAAGGCCCAGTGTGTAGTGTCCAGTGTGTAGTGTCCAGTGTGTCATGCCCAGTGAGGAGGGCTCAGTGTATGGGGCCCAGTGAGGAGGACCCAGAAATTGGTGCCCAGTGAGATGGGTCCAGTGAGGAGGGCATTTGTTAAAATATTTTATTTAAGAATTTTTTTAAAAAACTACAATTACATTTCAATTATACTGAATTATATAGAAAAAAGATTACGTGGTGTATATAAACCTAATCCCTCCCCCTCCCCCTTTAGTAACCATCATTTCTATTTCAGATTGTCTAGATAATCTTAAACTTTCACCTAATTTATCAATTAAAATGGCTTTAACAAAAATAGGTATTATTTGGAACATTTCATTCGATGAAAAGAAATAAAATGACCAGCTTCAAAACAATCTTCTATTGTTTTAATCCTTACTTGATTCCATATTTTTAAAAATTGACTATTAACAGTAAAAGTTTATTTTAATATAAAGGTGTTTTACGTGAAATCATACATTTCCCACCTATCTCAATCTATTTTATTCCACAATTCAATTAAATGTTTCAATATAGGTGGATTTTGTGTAGATTTTTCATCTATTTTAGTTGATTCTATCTTAGCCCATGTTGAAGATTTATCTAAATCAAATAGATTTCATTTGAGCAGCTTTATAATAATTTTGAAAATGTGGAAGTTGTCAACCTCTTAGTTCAAATTTCCAAGTTAATTTCTCCAAACATACCCTTTCCATTTTCCCTTTCCACAAAAATTTCCTAATTATTGAATTTAAACCCTTAACATTTTTTTGAGATATAATACAAGGAATAAATTGGAAATGATATTGAATCCTTGGAAAAAAATATACATTTTAATACAATTCCCTCTACCCATTAAAGTTATGGGTAAATTATTCCATCTGTTTAAATCCTCTTTATTTTTATTAAATATTGGTAGATAATTCAACGTATAAACTATCCAAATTTTTATCAATTTTATATCTAAATATTTATTTTCAATATTTGACCATCTAAATTGGCCAATCAGTTTACATTGACTATAATCACTTCAACCAAAGGCATAATTTCACTTTTATCTCAATTAATTTTATTGAAACAAGAGGTCATGAGAAAAAAGTTAAGTGGCAAAAGTTTAGCAATGACATGAGGAGGAACATCTTCACTCAGGGAGTGGTGGCTGTGTGGAATGAGCTTCCGGGAGAAGTAGTGGCAGCAGGGTCCATTTTGTCATTTAAGGAAATATTGGACAGGTATATGGATGGGAGGGGAATGGAGGGTTATGGGCAGGATGCAGATAGGTGGGACTAGAGGAGAGGGCTTAGTTCGGTGTGGAGTCGAGGGGCTGAGTTGGCCTGTTTCTGTGTTGTAATTGTTATATGGTTATATAACCTGATATTTCACCATTATCTTTTTATCTCATATACAAGAATGCAAATTTTCAGGATCTGTAATATAAATCAAAACATCAACAGCAAACAAATTAATGTTAAGTTCCTCACTATTAACTTTAATTCCTTTAATATTAACATTGTGATAGATTATAGATATGTTTTTGGGAGATAAATTGGGGCAGGTTTTTTAGTGTATGTCACATACAAACTCTGTAAAACAGATATTATTTAAAATACTGGAGCTCTACTCATGCTAGATATATTGGAGCCAAGAGCTTTGCAAAAGCTTTGGAGAGTGCCCAAGAGACTTCACTAATGGATTGTTGTTTACAAAAAGGCAACAGATGAAAGAACTCGTTGGAGCCACAGGCTGTACGGAGTGAAACTTGCTGTTCTAGGAGGGTCATGTGGTTTTGAAAGCAAAGAGAGTAAAACAGGGTTTTTTTCTCTGAGAGAGAGAATTCAGTTCTACAGTGTTACAGTCAGCAACAGCAGCTGGGAATGGAACAGGACAAGCTGGCAAGCTTGTGGAAAACCCAATTTGGAAGAGGGGTTCTTATTTCAGCTTGGCCAAAGCCCTTGTGGTTCATGCAAGAGGAGAGGACTGGCTACCTAATGTTTCACTTGGAATAAGTGAAACAAAAAGGAACTCTGTGGTGACCTGAAAGAAAGAGGTTATCATCTGGAGAACCCTTATTGGGCAAATTTCTTTGGCAAGATACTGAAGTGGCTGGTTACAAGGAATCAGTTGTGGGTGTCCAGTGAACAACAAATCTCTCTCTGAAAACCGACAAGAACCTACCTGAGCAGTAATCATTTACCTTTCAACCACCAAAGCTTGGTGAACTTTATAAATGTTAAATTCTGTGCAACCGGTAATCTTGGAGGAATGAGGTGAGATTGGACTGTGAATTAAAGAACTTTTCTAAACTTATACACACACGCATTACATACACATGCGCTTAGAATTAGAAAAGGGTTAAGTTAGGTTAGTTAAGTTAAAGTGTGATCCTGTTTTCATGTTTAAAGATGATTAAAAGCAACCTTTGTTTAAGTAACCATTTGTCTTGGTGAATATCTATTGCTGCTGGGTTTTGGGGTCTTCTGGGCTCATAACAGTATCTTGCTTTATTAATTGTGCTAAAGGTTCAATTGCTTGAACAAATAAAGCTGGAGACAAAGGACATCCTTGTCTAGTTGATCTAATTAATGAAAAAGCAGAAGGATTTTTATATAAGGTTTTAATCCAACTAATTAACACTGATCCAAATCCAAATTTTTCTAACACTTTAAATAAATAATTCCATTCTAATCTATCAAATTCTTTTTCAGCATCTAATGATAAAACCATTGCTAAATTAAATTTCTTCTGGGAAATATGAATTAAACTAGTTAATTTACCAATATTATCTGCAGAATACTGTTTTTAACAAATCCAGATTGATATGAATAGATTAAGTTCAGTAAATATTTAGTCAAACTATTCGCAAAAACATTAGCTACAAATTTATCATCAACATTTAATAATGAAATTGGTCTATAAGATGCAGTCTTTAACTACCATTTTGCATAGAATTAAGGGCATTAATAAGTTTTTTAACTGTAAATGGAGAATCCAAATCTTCAGATAAAAAAATCATCAATCTTTACCTCATCAATATTAGACTAGATATGTATAAATTAGAATAAAAGTCTCTAAAAGAATCGAGGTTGAAAGTAATTTTTCAATTTAATAGTATTAATAGTTCTTGAAGTCTGTTCCATCTTCAATTGCCAAGCCAAGACCTTATGTGCCCTTTCCCCAATTCATAATATTTCTGCCTAGTTCTTTCAATAATTTCTCTGTTCTATAAATTTGTAATATATTTTGACATTTATTAAGTGTCTTTTTCCTTTCAGATGGATCTTTCTACAAATTTTTCTCCAAAATCTCTATTTCCTTTTCCAAATTATCTACTTCTTTAAGACAATCTTTCTTAATTTTAGTAGAATAACATTATTTGACCTTTCAAATAGGCTTTTAAAGCATCCCATAAAATAAATTTATTATCAACTGAATCAGTATTAATTCCTGAATTTGATTACAATTATATAATTACAAAAATCAACATTTCTCAATAATGGAGAATTAAATCTTCATCTGTAACATGAATTAACTTCTTCAGAACCTAAACGTGAAATGAATAGATGTGAATTGTCCGATAAAATCCTGGCTTTATCAGAATAAAACAAATAATCTTTTTCTTTTGGATTTAATTTTCTCCAGATAGCAACTAAATTCAAATCTTTCATCAAAGTTAAATTTCTTTTGCAGTTTTTGTTCTTGCTATTGATTTTTGAGACTTATCCATTAATGGATCTAATCAGCAATTGAAGACACCGCCAATTATCACATTATCGTTTGCTTCCACGAGATGAGAAGAAGAATCTGAATAAATTTTTATCATCTACATGAGGTGCATAAATATTTTATAAGCGTCCAAAATTCTGAATAAATTTGACAATTCAGTGATGAGCAGCCTTAATGAGGAGCGGCCATTGAGGAGTGGCCAGTGCCAATGAGGAGCGGCCAGTGAGGAATGGCCAGTGTGTGAGTGGGACTTTGAGGGTTTGGTGAGCAGAGGCTGAGGAGAAGGTGCAAGAATTGAGGCAAGGTAAGGACAGTTTTTTTGGGTTTTTTCCTGTTTTGTAGATAGTGGGAATGGCAGCCAAGGCTCCTCTTGCAGAATGTGGGTCATCAGGGTGTGACAGAGTATTTAGAGGTGGTTTGGGAGGAATTGTTAGAGCACCTTGCACACAAACATTTTAAAACACAGAATCTTTGCAGGGTTTTTACTGAGTACTCTTTTGCAGAAAGCCACAAAGTATCGGCAGCAGCTTGCCTTGAGAACATGTGATCTTTGCAGGCAGAAGAGAACTGTTTTGCTCTCAGAGAGGGAGGGTGCGAAACAGAGAGGAGAGCAACAGAAATCAGTTCAAGAAGGACAAAGCTGGCCAACTTTGGAAGGCTACCTGTTCAAAGGAGAAGACCGACAGTGTGAAAGGTGACCTGAAAGAAAGAGGATCATCTGGAGAACCCTGAAGGGGGCATGTTTCATCAGCAAGATTGATTGAGAAAGAATCAGTTGTGGATGTCCTGGGAAAGGAATTTCTCTCTGAAAACCAGCAAGAACCCTCCTGAGTGGTAACCATTTGTCTGTTAAGCACCAAAGACTGGTGAACTTTGTTAATGCTAACTTCTGTGCACAGTACAAGAATTGCCTGCAACCAGTGAGATTGGACTGTGATCCCAAGAACTTTTCTAATCTTAAATATACATTACACACACCTGCGCTTAGTATAGAGGAGGAATTAAGTAGGTTAGATAGGTTAAGTAATATTAAGAGTTTAATTCTGTTTTCTTGTTCAATTATAATTAAAAACTACTTTTGTTTAAGTAATCCTGTGTTATCTGTGTCAGAATTCCTGACAACTACATTTGCAAGAAGTGCATCCAGCTGCAGCTCCTGACAAACCAAATTAAGGGATTGGAATTGGAACTTCAGATCATTCGGGAGGCAGAGGGTCTACGAAAGAAAAGGCAATCCATCCGAATGCGGAAGCTATCATGAAGTTTCCGTTAGCAACAGCAGGAAAGGTCCTCCCCCACATCACAAATAACCATCTCAAGCCTTTACCCAAGAAGATCCCTCCAGAGACACAAGCTGGTTTTAGAGCAACACGTGGAGCTATCAACATGATCTTCTGCCAGAAAAGTGTTGTGAGCACCTTCAACCTTTGTATATAGCATTCATCGTCCTCACCAAAGCATTTGACTCGGTATCAGGGGAACTCCTATGGGATGACCTATCCACCTGTGGATGTCCTGAAAAGCACATTAGAATCCTGACACTCCTTCACGATTACATGTTTGACGCCATCATGGTCATCAACAGTAGCAGTGACCCTTTTCAGGTCCAACCTGGATTAAAACGGGGATGTGTGGTGGCCCCAACTTTGTTCACCATCTTTATTGGGAGCATCATCCTCATTATCAAGGATGATTGACTCCCAGGGGCGTGGCATGATGGCGTAGGACGAATACGTGGGAAAACACCTCCCCCTGGCAGAACTACTTAAAATCCGATTTACAACTTTTTAAAAAATTTCTAGAAGTGTTTAAAGTATTGGTGAAGACTAAAGTATTGGTGAAGATTAAAGCACAGATGGTGAAAAAAACAGCAGTTAAGCAGTCAGGAAGCACAGAAGAAACTTGGCCTACTGCACAGATGAACCTCCAGCATCAAGATGGTGGAAAGATTTGCCAATAACTTTGATAGAGCAAGTAAATTGTATTAAAATGAATATCTTTTCCCGTATACAGTACATTTTTCAATTGATTCCATGTAGAATTCCGAAAAAGTTTTTTAAAGATTTGAATGCATTAGTGAGGATCTTTCTATGGAAGGGTAAATTAGCAAGGGTGTCATTACAAAAACTGACTTGGAAATATGCTTTAGGAGGATTCCAGTTACCTAACGTTCAAAATTATTATGCAGCGGCACAACTAAAATTTATCAATAGAACATTTGAATCTTTGGTTTGGACTAAGATTGAAATGCCTCAGATTAATGAACAAAGAATGGAGCAATTTATTTATGTGGAATCCTCATCTTTTGCAAAATTACTATTTACTTGTGTTGAAACATTTAATGGAGTTATGGTATCAGAAAAATTATACTGTAGGGACTGAAGGTAAAATTTCAGCTAAAACTCCTTTGTACCAGAATAAGCTTTTTTCTTTTTCAATGAATAATCAGCTTTTGAAACTTTGGGAACAGAGAGGTATTAGATAGGTGGAGGACTGTTATGAAGCTGGGTATTTTGTTTCATTTCATAGACTGAAGGAAAAATATGGAATTTCTTCGAATACGTTGTTTACTTATTATCAGATTCGAGCTTTGCTGTTAGATCATTTTGGACCTTAGGGTACCTAAGGTTACCTAGATGAACCAGATTTGAAAGCTTACTTACTGAAGGAGGTAAAAAGGGGTTTATATCAGTGATGCTTGCTTTATTGCAGCATAAAATATTTAAACCGGATGTTTATAAAACAAGAATTAAGTGGGAAAAGGACTTGTCTATTTCAATTTCTCAGGACGATTGGATGACCATATGTGACGATAGTATGACTAAATTGGTGAATGTAAGATATAGATTAGTTCATTATAATTTTATACATCAACTCTATTTAACTCCTGAGATGTTAAAGAAATATTAGTTTATTTCTTCTGCTCTGTGTTTTCGATGCGGTAAACAAGTTGGCTCCTTTTTTCATTCTGTTTGGTTGTGTGAGAGAGTGAAATCTTTTTGGAGTAGAATTATGGAATTTTTAGGTTTATTTAAATTTAAACTTTCACTTGATCCTTTAGTATTTTTATTGGGATACATTAAAAAACTGGGTTTGGAATTAAAATTAGATAAATTTCAATTTGCTTTTTTAAGATTAGCATTAACTGCTGCGAGAAAATGTTTAGCTATTACCTGGAAAACTGAAACTGATTTAAGCATTCAAAGGTGGCATCTGGAAATGAGGTCCTGTATTCCATTGGAAAATATAACGTGTAATTTACATAATAGTTATTCCTTTTTTTGTTAAGGTGTGGAGCCCGACACTAAAGTGTACGAAGAAGTGGTGATCCCAACACTTCTGTATGCATTGGAAACCTGGACAACCTATCAAAAATACCTAAAGGTACTTGAGAAGTTCAATCAACCCTGTCTTTGAAACATCTTAATTATCAGCTGGGAAGATAGAAGAACTAACGTCGGTGTGCTAAATAAAGCAAAAACAACAAGCTTTAAAACTAAGATGGAGCGGGTCATGTTGTTCGGATGGAAGGTGAACTTTGCCAAAACAAGTCTACCCCCACCTTAAAGAAGACAAACATACATGAGGTGGACAACAGAAGAGATTTAAAGACGTCTCAAAATCCAACATGAAAAAATTATACATCCACATCAATCACAGCAAACCCTGGTGAACCAGCATCCGAGAAGGAACAGCAACTTTCGAAGCAACCAGATGTGCAGAACGAGAAGAAAAGAGAGGCAAATGGAAAGAGAGGCAGCAGCAACCAAAGCCTGATCTGGAACAACCTGTCCTGGATCTGGAAGATGTTGCAAAGCCACTTGAGAGTCCATAAATAGATCAACGGAATAAAGCCCATCATCCTCGACCTCGAGGGATAGGCACGCCCAGGAGGCAGGAGGGTCAATGGGTGACAGTCATGAGAGGGAAGGGAAACAGGCAGGCAGTGCAGGGCACCCCTGCTCATCCCCCTCAATAACAAATATATCATTTTGGATACTGTTCGAAGGGGGACCTACCGGGGATCAGCCATGGAGATCTGGCACAGTCTGGTCCTGTGGCAAAGAAGGGAAGGGAGGAGAAGAGGCGAGCTGAAGTGATAGGGGATTCCATAGTTAGGGGGACAGATAAGATGTTCTGGAGGAGATCGAGTATCACGGATGGTATGTTCCCTCCCTGGTGCCAGGGTCCGAGATATCTCAGATCGAGTTCACGGCATTCTCAGGAGGGAGGGTGAGCAGCCAGATGTTGTGGTCCATGTAGGGACCAATGATATGGATGGGAAGTGTGAGGAGGTCCTACAAGGAGTGTTCAGGGAGTTAGGCACTATGCTGAAGGACAGGACCTCCAGGGTAGTGATCTCTGGATTATTATCCATGCCAAGTGCTAGTGAGGTTAGAAATAGGAGGATAAAGCAGCTGGACATGTGGCTAAAGATCTGGTGCAGGAGGGAGGGCTTCAGGTTTCTGGATCATTGGGCTCTTCCAGGGAATGATGGGCCTTTTCCAACAGCACTGTTAATATTTGAACTGGAAGGGAACTAATATCCTTGTGGGAAGGTTTGCCAGTGCTGCTCCGGTGGGTTTAAACTAGATTTGCGGGGGGGGGGGAACCAGACTGCCAGAGCAGATAGAGAAACGGAGGAGGGAAAATATGATGTGAAAATTGCATGTACCGTTTGAAGACGACGGGTTGAATGTGGTGGACGTGTTCTCAGGTGCATCTATTTCAATGCAGGGAGTATTGAGGGAAAGGCAGACAAGCTTCAAGCATGGATTGGCATGTAGAATTATGACTATTGTCAAGGGTGGGGGGAAGGTTGCTCGGTCATTGGAGAGCACCCAAGTGGCTACTCCTCTTATATTGTAGTGGATGATGTTGGGGAAGATAACTAGTCAGAGGTTGGGCCAAGGGAGCCAGTGGTGCAGAAAGAAAGAGGGACAAGATGGTCATTGGGGCCTCCATCATCAGGAGAACAGCCATCAACAGCAGTTGGCCCAAGTGATAGCCTCCTCTACATTTATGACTCACTGTCAGGCAGGCATTTCCTGGCTGACACTGGTGCTGAGATAAGTGTCCTACCCCCCCACAGCCCTCGACACCCGCAATGGCAAACAGGGCCCAGCACTGAGGGCAGCCAACAGCTCCTCCATCTGGACTCTTGGTACCCACACCATTCCCCTTTGGTTCAGCAACAGCTGCTTTACATGGACCTTCACCCTTGCGGCAGTGATGCAATCCTGGTTGAGTTCCCGTGGCCGAGCATGGCACAAAGCACCACATTCTGACTGAGGAACCCTCCCCCCTCACCCCCACCCCCACTCCATGCCAGAGCACTCAACTCCCTCCCGAAAAGCTCAGCCTGCCTAAGGAGTTGGAGATTGTGTGGCTCTCCAACAGTCCCTGGACCTTCCCCCTCCACATTGTGCCCAAAACAGCAGGGGGGGGGGGGGGTTGGAGGCCACGTAATGATTACCACTGCCTCAACGAGGCCACCATGTCCGACAGATATCCCGTGCCCCACATCCAAGACTGCTGCCACGGGGTGTGGGTGTTCTCCAAGGTGGACCTCATCTGGGGGTACCACCAAATCCTAGTTCACCCCCAGGACGTCCCCAAGACCACAATCATAACCCCTTTTGCGTTGTTTGAATTTCTCCACATGCCCTTCAGTCTAAAGAATGCGGCACAAACTTTCAAGTAGCTATGGACGCAGTGGGTTGGGATTTCACATTTGCATTCATCTATTTGGACGATATCCTCATTGCTAGCTATAGCCGCAAAGACCCACACCGCCCACCTGAGGCAACTGTGCACCTGGTTAAGTGAGATTGGCCTAACAATTAACCCTTCAAAGTGCCAATTCGGCTTGGACACTATTGATTCCTGGGCACAGAATAAACAGACATGGGGCTACACCCCTCCCTGAAAAGGTTGAGGCAATCCAGCACTTCGCCAAACCACGCACTGTAAAAGGGCTACAGGAATTCACTGGTATGATATACATTTACCATGCATCACGCAACCCCTTTGTGATGATGGTGGGCAAGTTATAGGACATTATCTGGGACGATGAGTCTTCAATGGTGTTTGAGAACACCAAAGACGTCCTAGCCAACGCCACCCTCCTGGTCCACTCCAGACCAGAGGCACCTACTGCTGGAGTCGACACCTCCAGCACAGCAGTAGGGGGTGTACTGGAACAGCCCAATGAAGGCCAGTAGCAACCCCTGGCCTTTTTCAGCAGGTACTTCCACCCCCCAGAGCTCAAATACAGCACTTTTGACCGAGAGCTACTGCCATTCTACCTGGCGGTAAGATATTTCCATTTTTTTTGGAAGATCAGCAATTCAAGGTCTTCACGATCACAAGCCTCTGACCTTCACCTCCATAAGGTATCGGACATGTGATTCTCCTACCAGAGACACTTGTTCTCCGTCCAAATTTACCACGGACATACAGCACATCATGGGGAAAAGAAACGTGGTAGCCGATGTTCTGTCACACCCCGCGATCGAGTCAATACTTGCCTTGTCCTTGGGGATGACTACATGGCCCTCACCAAAGGGCAGCAGCAGAACTCTGAGATCCCCACGTATATGGCAGCTGTCTCCGGCCTCAGGGTGGAAGATGTCCCCATCGGTCCAGATAACCTGACACTGCTATGCGTCTTCTCTACTGGCAGCCCTCGTCCCATTGTCCCAGCTGCATGGAGGCACCAGGTTTTTGACTCCATCCACAAGCTGGTGTATCCCACTCTGAACCATGGTCAAGATGGCCACCAGCAGGTTTGCCTGGCACAGCTTCCATTATCAGGTCAGGCAGTGGGCCAAAACCTGCATGAACTGCCAGTCCTCCGAAGTGCAGGTTCCTATGAGGCCACCCACACTGACCTTTGAACCAGCATGGTACAGGTAGAGCCATGTACACAGTGACGTGGGGCCATTATCAGTTTTCAATGGGCCAATACCTCTTGACCATGGTCAACCGCTCTGAGGTGGTCCTACTGGCTGATAGCACCTCAGAAACCTGTGCCAGGTCACTCATCAACATGTGGGTGTCCAGATTCAGGGTCCCAGAGCATCTAACCTCCACTTTTGTCAACTGTCTGAAACTGGCATATCTGGACTGTAATGAACTGTAATCTGGACTGGACTCCACTCCTACCCCGCAACGCAAGGGCAGACCTCCCAAGTCAACAGACAATGGCCCGATTAGCAGTTCTGGGAGGGGGGTTGTGTAGCGCCCCACACACGGGTCATGAACCGGCCCACAAAACGGCCAACGAACACAGCGACCACACAGACCTGGAGGTGTCCCATGTGACGTCCCACAGAGCAGGAAGATGAGGATCTCTGGTGGGAACGCTGGCCAATCCCAGGCCGGTGCTGCATTGACGTCAGCACCTGGGGCCCACGTAAGTGCGACAGCCAGAGCAATAAATCATTCTTGATTCCAAGGCTTTGGTGTGTTTGTCATTCTTCTCCATGTCCGCATAGTGCGAATGCTACAATGTAATTACAATAATTTATTGGATTTAAATTCAATTCCAATAGCTGGGATTAAGAGTGATTGGGAACGAGATTTGAACATAACATTCTCAGATGAAGATTGGTATCTACTCTCAGCTTGGTTTTTTTTAATTTTTTTATTTTTCACACTATAAACCACATTGATCAAGATACATACATTTTCCTTTTCAAATATATAGTGTCGTTTTCCTCCCTACGTCCCCTCCCATTCATTTAAAGTTCAGAATCTAAGATACATTAAACCCGTCAAACAATGTTGTCACTCAATAAAAACAAACAAGAATTTCCACTGAGTCAATTCTTTTCATTCCCTTCTCCTTCTGTCATTTTAGGTGGTAGATGTCCCCGGTAGGTTTTCTCTATTGTGTTTCATGTATGGCTCCCATATTTGTTCAAATATTGTAATATTATTTTTTAAATTATATGTTATTTTTTCTAATGGAATACATTTTACTCTCAGCTTGGTTAATGATTCCTCATTATGCGCAAGACACTACTTATTACAATTTAAGGTGGTGCACAGAATTCTTATGTCCAAACTTGAATTATCTCATTTTTATGTAAATATTGATCCATTATGTGAGGAATGTAAATTTTTTGAGGCTTCTCTGATGCATATGTTTTGGGAATGCCCACATTTAGAGACACTGGAAAAATAATTTCCAAACTTTATCAACAATTCTTAAGATTAATCTGGAATCTTGCCCGTTAATTGCTTTGTTTAGTTTTTCTTGTGATCCAGATAAACTTATATCGTCATCTCAGAAGAAAGTTTTAGCTTTTACCTCATTGATAGCCAGACAAGTAACTTTATTGAAATGGAGAGATTATTTATCCCCTACTCGTACACAGTGGTTTTATGATGTAATGTCCTATTTAAGTTTAGTGAAGTTCTAATTTATGAAATTGTGGGGCCCATCCTTAGAATTTTTTTATAATTGGAAGAATCAACAATGACTGCATGTCATGGTGACCCACCCACCGCCTGTTCTCCGGGGGTCGCCAGTGGTTCCACATTATTGATTTTGCTTTCATTAATTTATGATTAGAGGGAGGGTGTAGATTTGAGTTTGCTTTAGTTTTTTTTCCCTTTATTTTATACGAGTTATTTCAACAATCAGGTTTAACATAGTCCCATAGATCATTTCAATTAAGTGTTTCTGAAATATTTAAGCAATTATTGATGTAGTTTTATCTACTTTTTTTCCCATTGGCTTTTTGTATACAAATTAATTATTATGTAATTGTCAATTTTGAATGTATGCTTATGTGTTAAACTTAATCAAACCATTTTAAAAAGGGTTAGATTTTTGTGCAGTAGGTAACACACATTGTGGGTTGACTGTTTTGTGAGTCAGTTATTTTTGGTATCTTTGCATTGCCTGTGTGCAGAACCCAGCAAAGACCGTCAAAAGGATCTACTTGTAACCCATTATTGACAGTGTTCTCAGCTTTGAGGTTTGTTGTAGGTCACGGCGGGTCTTGTGTAAAGGGCCTTGTTAATTAGTGTGCAGCTCACCTTTACCCTCCCCAGTGTAACATGGTACAGGAATACTACCCCAACCTTGGGCTTCATTAGCTTAGAATTTGTTTGCAAAGGATTTCAATCTAAATTTAGATGTTTAGTACAGGAACTGGCCCTTTCTGCTCATGAGCCCGTGCCACCCAATTTACACCCAATTAGCCTACAACCCCCAGTACATTTCAAATGGTGAGGAAACCAGAGCCCCTGGAGGAAACACACGCAGTCACGGGGAGAACGTATACAGACTATGGTCCCGATCTCTGGCACTGTAAATAGCATGGCGTTAACCGCTACGGTAACCCTGCAGCCCACTCATCAGGTGAAATATACTCCGTGCCAGCACTCCCTCCTCACCAACGCAAATGGATCACTGATGTCAGGGTCACAGGGTTTGTTTCAAAAGGGATAGGATGGGAGTTAAGAGGCGAGGGAGTCTCGGAGCTACAGAAAGGGAGGATGTTGTGGGGAGACCGTCTACCGAGTCAGTGTGCTTGGAAGTCAGGAACAGGAAAGGAGTAATCACCTTATTGTGCGCAAACTACTGCATTGGGAGTAGTCTATAGTCCCCCAAATAACCTCAGGGACACCGAGGACCAGATAATCAGTCAGACTGTGGAGTAAACTCTGTTACCACAGACTGGAAAAATTATCACCTTCTTTACAAAAATAAAATGTGGGAAAAACAATCCCTACTTCTGCAGATGTAAGTAATGATAAAAACTCATTCACATTAACAAAAGTAATATTGGGAAATAAAAGCTTACATTTGGAATCAGAAAAAAAGTCACAATGTATCATGGATACAGAAATGATTTACAAATTAAGATCATAATGACCAAATATCAAGGTGGTGAGAAGGTGTTCATAAAACAGGAAAGACCGCAGACACCGTGGTTGAAGTATAAACACAAAGCTGGAGAAATTCAGTAGGTCAGAGTGTCCTTTATCACCTATAGCAAAATGTAGGCAGTGCCCAAACCTGGCTCCAGCCCGAAATGATGGTTACGTCTGGATATTTTTGCTAGATAAAGTACACCGTTCGTCCTCCTGAGTATCTCCAGCATTATGCTTTTATTTAGGTTGGGAAGCTAGGTTGAAAATTGTCTGTGAAAGGTAGTGAAAGTAATAGGAGACATGAGGTCAGGGAACTGTGGGGTTCAGCAAAGGTCGTGATGCTGACTGTGGGTCATGAGGGAGGATAGAAACCACAAGACATGCTAATCTGGTCACAAACAGGAAGGCATTAAAGAGATGTCCCTTTTGGACGTAACATGTCAGCGCTGCCAGAGATGCTGTAACCAGGCAGCACTGCTGCTGGTGTAGCCCTGCAGAGAATGCAGACACAGCGCTCCACCCCAGGGTCCAACCTCCCAGTCCAACTTCTGTCAGCTCCACACAGGCTTTAAACGGCCAGTTAAAGGAGCCAGCGCTGGCTTTACTTATTTAAAATTCCTGCAGCCACGAGGTCTGAGCCCAAGATGGCACCGCCTGTGATCGGCAGTGACCACAAGGAGTTGCAGACTCCAGAGAAGCGGAGACCACCCCCTCCCTGTTTGAGAAGAAGCAGAGGTGACGACCCACGGGATGGTGAATACAGCGGCAGACCAGTTAGGGGCCCTGCGGCTGAAGAACACATGGGCAGCGGGCTGTTGGTGACTTGGGCGAGGAACCCGTGCAGGCTGCTGGGAACTGCGGTCAAGGGATTCTCACCAAGCTGCGGGGATGCTGGAGACTGGCTGGAGACTGGCTGAAGGGGCGCCAGATACCAGAATTGGGAGGTGAGAGGGAGGCGAGGGCGCTGAAGAGTTCCTGATCGTGTCAGAGGTTCGGATCCGGAGCTCGGGTCGCCAATGGTTTGGACTGGATTCTGTGTGGCTGAAGGAGCACTGGAGATAAATCCACGGACAGCGTGGATCTGGGGGAGATTGTCTTTTGTTTCTTTCTCTGACTGTAAGGAGCACTGGGAAATTTCTGTTGATGGTGTCTCCGTCTGCCTTCCGGCAATTTTGTGCAATATTACACTATTTTTATTACATGAAAATAAATTGACTAGGTGGTTCACAATGGCTTGAAACAGACTCTGCTGGAGCAACTCAGCAGGTCGAGCAGGGTCGACATTTTCAGCCAAGACCCTGCAAGACAGATTTTGATGAAGGATTCTGACCCAAATTGGCTTCTATGGATGCTCTCGACCTGATGATTTTGCTCACAATTCCAGCATCCGCAGCTTCTCGTATGTTTACAGTTTCACAACTGGGTTTAGCTAAAGCATCTACAATCGACATGACCTAACGGGGCTCCAGAAATTAAAATTTGGCAAGTACACCATGGAAAAACGAGGAGGGCCTGGAACAAAACAAGAAAATCGGAGCAAATTATAACCAGAGCAGAGCAAATCGGGAATCTGGGAGGTCAGGTCGTACACACAGCAGCCAAGGTCAGGCTGGAACCTGGGTCCCTGAGCTGCACCACAAGGCCAACTGGGATGTGAATCCAATGGGATTCAACAGAGCAACAAGAAAATCACATTCAGGTCAGATGATGGAACGTGCCGAAAATAGATATTTAAGAGCAAATAAGTGGGTGTCCGATGGGCAACAATAAACTCAATGATTCAAATATTTCCAAGATCCTTTATACGAGAAACATTAACTGAAGGGCAGAAACCCAAAGTGAAGGATTGAAAAAAAACAGGACACAGAAGGATGAGGAAGCTGTGGAGAGTGAGCAGAGATTTACCAGGATGTTGCCTGGATTGAGAAACAAGTAATTTGAGACAAGGTTAGCAGAGCTGACATGCTTCACTTTGGAACGTAGAAGGATGAGAGGAGACTATATAAAAGTCTACAAGATTATGAGAGGCATAGATAAGGTGGACAGCCAGCACCTTTTTCCTAGGGCAGGATCAGCAAACACCAGAGGACATGTGTACAAAGTGATGGGAGGGAAGTTTAGGGGAGACGTCAGGGATAGGTTTTTTTTTATACACAGAGAGTTGTGAGTGCCTGGAATGCCTTGTCAGGGATGGTGGTGGAGGCTGAAACATTAGAGACTCTTAGACAGGCACATGGATGAAAGGAAAAATAGAGGGTTACAGGGTAGGGAGAGTTTAGTACTTTTTTTTTCAGGAATATATGGGTCAGCCCAACATTGAGGGCTGAAGGGCCTGTACTGTGCTGTAGTGTTCTGTGAAGGAGAGGTAAACTGATCCGATAACAAGCCTAGATGAAGACAGCCGAGGGAAAGCTTCACACAACAGACGCTACCATGTCACTTGGCATTCAAACTGAGGCAGGAAATCCAAATACAAGCAAGAAGCTGCTGGAAACCCAGCAGGTCAGGCAGCATCCATGGGGAGAAATGGTGAATAGTTCAGAACGGGGTCCTTTATTGAGTGGGAAGAGGTGATAATTGGGGGGGGGGGAGGAGGGGGGAAGGGGTGATAACAGGTGGAAGGAGTATTGTGTCTGTTTTGTACTGTGTATTTTGTGTGTGCATGCATTGTGTATTGTGTCCATATGTGGTGTGTGTGCGTGTAGTGTATTATGTGCATGTATTGTGTATTGAGTGCGCATGTAGTGTGTGTGTGTGTGTGTGTGTGTGTGTGTGTGGTATGCATTATGTGTATGTATAGTGTTTTATGTGCATGCACATGCGCACACATGCCAGCGCTCGATGGTTTGTAGAAATAACCTTGAACTTGAATTGATGGAAGGGCAATGCTTGTCAGCAAACGGGACTGGCCAGATGTCAACATGGGCCGAGGGGCCTGTTCTCTGCTGGATGAATCTCTGGGAGATCGTATGGTTCTCACATCCCACCCACCAGCCCCTGCATACAGCACATTGTCCCCCAACACTTCTGCCACCACACTGTGATCCTATTCCCCACCACTTTCCCCAGAGATCACTGTCTCCACGATTCTCTCCCTTCCACCCTGAGGAAAATCCTGCTGGCAACCATACTATCCCTACATCTCCCCTCTCACCTCCCTCCATGGTCACAAACAGATGTTGCAGGTGAGGGAGAGCTTTACATGCACCCCATCCAACCTGATCAACTGCATTCAATGTCAATGAGACCAAACACAAACTTCGTCAAACACCCGGGCTCTGCTCTCAAGTGCCAGCGGAACGCGCGGCTGCCAGCCACGTTAATTCCCCTCACTATTTCCACACCGACATGTCAATCCTCAGCCTCACCCATTGATGACAAAGATGTAGAAAAAAGTCGGAAAATCCTCCACTGAGCCAGTTCCACTGTCTCCATCTGACCTTTATCTGCTCCCATTCTCCCTCTCCCTCCCCAGTGGTCTCTCCACCTCTCCCAGCCTGAATACAGAATCCAATCACCTCGGCCCCTCTCTCTATGGACGCTGCTTGACCTGCGGATTTCCTCCAGCTTCTCATTCTTTTCCCTATATTCCAGCATCTACTGTTCCTGTATTTCTCCGGAAATCTAAACATTTGCTCAAACACCACAGTATCCCAAACTCTTTTTTTTTAATTTATTGATTGAATGGAATTTCCTATATTTAATTTACAGGAGCTATGCTTGAAGCTGGCAAATCCATCAATAATTTTAAGCGTACACATCATAGGCATGGAAAAGGAAGTTTATAACTAAGGGGAAAAACAGAAAAACCCAATCAGATTGTTCATATCAAAACCAGAGACTGTTTCTGATGGGCTAACTTATCTCATTCTTCCTGCATTTGCTGTACACAAACATGCTTTCTTCATGTTTAACAGTCAACTCGAGCGTGGAAGGACAAGGCCAGTGAATCTGATATATTCCACCTGCTTAAACTATGTCGGTTCAGAAACTTGTCAAGGATTGTTGGGCCAAGGTGGATACTTTTCACAATTTGATGATATGCCTAGCTCAACATATGGAAGCATATTGTACACACGTATCTAGTCACCAGCAGCAAACATCAAGGATCTTCTGCCAATTCCATATCTTCCTGCAAAGTCTCCACCATCTTTTCTTCCAACTCGTTTGACTTTTCTGTTAAAAGAAAATGAGACGTGAACTGTCAAAGTATTGAAGTGTGATTTCACAAATCACAAGAAATTTTAATGATCTACATTACACAGTTGGAAGGCTTGGAGGAGTACTTTCTAAATTTCAGATCATTACCTGCATGAGGAGCCTTGATGAGGTGGATGTTCTGTTTAACCTCTCTGATGTCTTCTTTTGTCTGTATCTCTTTGCTTTTCATCAACCTTAGACACAAATTAAAACATTATATTAGCAACATTGTTTTATGATCATTTTGGTTTTACCCGTGATTTGATAGCAAGGTTGCAGTTGGACATAAGGCAGTACTCAGCCTGAATGCAAAATGATTCCACAAATATTGATTGTTCATGAATTTTAGAGACTGTCTTACACTTACTGAGTTCTCCTGTACATACATTTAAACTGACCACCTATAATTTAAACACATTGACAAATACCATCTCAACACATTATGAACTAATCTTCATGACCCCTTCTCCATTTGGGAATATGTTTGATTCAAATGACTTAATTTTGCACCATGTAAAACACCCAAAAAGTAACCTGCAACTTGATTGTTGGGCGCAGGTGACTCTGCACTTATTATTCCCGCTGCTTCTCAGGGATACATTCAACGTGAAGTGATGTGGTGAATTTGTTACATTCAGGCAACCCCCAGAAGATTCTTCAGAAGTCAAGAGTGAGGCACAAATCTGAGGATTACAACCGTTTAATACGTGTTCATCACAGCACCGATCAGATAGGGTCACCCTTGTGTAACAACAGCCAGTAACTCCAGGTTAGTAACTAACAACCATGACCAGCAGTCCCTTTTATTCTACAAACTGCTCTGAGCTGTTTGATAAAGAACCGGGTTCTGCAGCTTTGCAAACAAAAGTTCACGGTAAATCAGGAGATTATACAAATATGCAAATGTAAAGATAGCTATAACTACAGGGAAAACACAATAAAAGCAATCTGAACCCTAGTCCAACAGGCCTTTGCTCCAAAATTTAAGACATCATCAGGAAGGATACTTCAGCAGAGCCGAATGAGAAGCTGCAGTGAGACTTAATCTACGTTCTAGTGAGGAGACCCACCCACCGTCGTACTGAGTATAATGGCCAACAGCCACCTCAGACAAGTTGAATACTGGCTGGATTAAAGAGCCATTTCATCCTTTCCATTGACCAAGAGATGTACTGCTGGCAGTCTGGATGTCATGTGTGCCTACAGAGCCTTGGTTTAATCCTGGGATCTAATAAATATTCAGCACAGGCAAGAATGAAGAAGTGTCGTTCTGTACTGGGTCATTGCAATGAAGTGGATATTAAAGCAACTTCATACAAGAGAATCACACGGAATTATCTTTGTACAAACCTGTACATGAAACTTTTAGAGACAAAGCATTAAAAATTAGATGGAAATTCTGCATTTTGATTTATCTTTCAATTTCACACTCACCTGTTCATAATAAACCTTGCTTGGCGTTTCTGCTTGATTTCCTCAACTCTCTTCATTGCCTTAACTGTTGAACACAGTTTCGTTATTAGATTAAATCCAACAAGAAGCATTTCTTCACAAGTAACTCAATGACCAAAATGAGAACAAGACACAAAAAGCCACAGATAAAGATCCGGAGGATCAAAGATAATGGACTCTATCTATCATGAGCAAAAGAGATAAGCTAAGATTTCCAATGACCACTTTAAGATCGCGAGGGTACACGACAAATTTTTAAACTTAACAAAACCAGGAAGATACTAAAGGATGGCAAATGGAAGGGCATTGAGGAGTGTGGTAGAACAGGGGGATCTGGGAATACAGATATATAATTCCCAGAAAGTGGCATCACAGGTGGATCGGGTCGTAAAGAGAGCTTTTGGCATATTGGCCTTCATAAATTAAAGTAGTGAGTATTGGAGTTGGTGAGGCCAAATTTGGAGTATTATGTGCAGATTTGGTCACCTAACTACAGGAAAGACATCAATAAGATAGAAAGAGTGCAGAGAAGATTTACTAGGATGTTGCCTGGACTTCAGGAACTGAGTTAGGACTTTATTTCCTGGAGGACAGAAGGCAGACTAATAGTTCAGCATATGCTAAAAGGGCTGAAGGGTCTGTTTCTGTGCTGTAATGTTATATGGTTCTATAGCTGTAAAGCTGCAGCCAATGGCAGCTGAACGGAAGCATCATTTAACAGGAGTAAAACACAAAAGTTTACAAACACAGTGACTGAAGTAAAAACGCAACGCTGGAGAAATTCAGCAGGTCAAACAGTGGACTTTATACAGCGAAGATAAAAATACAAAACCAATTTTCGGCCTTGAGCCCTTCGTGAGCGAAATGTCGGCAGGTGTCCGAACTGGGCTCAAGCCTGAGACATTAGCTACGTGAACTTTGACCTGCCAAATTCCTCCATCGTTCTGTTTTTATTTTATTTAACAGCGCACTTGTGGAGCATATCAGGATTATCTTTTGAATTTCGCAAATACTTGCGTCTTATATCGGTTCAGGGCACAAGAAGTGGATGAAGAGTTTTGGGAGAATCATCTGCAGGATAGATATTTCTCCAAACCAAATCCAACATGGAAGAAAAGTTACTTGTGTCCTCTCCATTTTTAAATTAATGACACGAGAATTTTGAAGGCTTTTAAAACTATAATCTTGGTAAAACTGGGTGAATTCGCTGATACACAAGGTCATGGTGATTCTTTGCTACCACTGTATGCTCTGCGGTTGCTGGCACCACAATTTGCAAAATGTACCATAGCCCAGCAATTTTCTCAGGATTGAAAATTATTTCAACAATTGTCACCTTTTCCCCTTAAAGTCTTCATCTTCAAAAGAGGGAGCATTTAGCTGATGTGTTGAAGTGTGCAAACACTACCTTGCCAAGCACATTAGTGCCAATTCTATTCTCTTCAAAGACGAACCTATGTAAAATGTAACAGAAATTCACGCACTGCAGTCAACTCTTTTCTTAATAGGCGGCATGGTGGCATGGCGGTGGGTACAGCACTGTTACAGCGCCAGCGATCAGGACCAGGGTTCGAATCCCACGCTTTCTGTAAGGAGCTTGTATGTTCTTCCCATATCTGTGTGGGTCTCCTCCAGGAGCTCCAGTTTCCTCCCACTGTTCAAAATGACTGGAGCTTGTAGGTTAATTAGATGCAATTGGGCAGCATGGACTTTTGAGTCGAAGGGGCCTGTTACCATGCTGTAGGTCTAAATTTAAATAATTTACAGCCCTATTATTCACATCAGGCCTGCACAATTCCAGCACACCTCACCACATTTAAATGGATCTAAGAATGCATTCCCACAAGGCTTATCCCTCCTGGGCTTCAGTGCTTCATTTAAAAATGTATTCTGTGCGCGTGTAAATGGCGAGAGACCCATTTTACCCAGAGTGAAAAACTGCATCAGATTCACCAAAATCACAGAAGTGCCTGAACTCTATTCACCACGTCACACAGCAAATGCCTTACCTGACGCCGACCACAGCTCTCTCTGGTACTTGACTGGCACATTCTGACGTTTCTCAAATTCAAAGGAATTGTCCTATAAAAGAGAGAAGAGGTGTGAAGAACATCACTGATCATGAGCACCAGGCAAAGGAAGACGAGGAAAGCTCTGACATACCACTGTCAACTCTTTGCCAGCCGATTTGCGGAAAGCCTTCGTCCACCTGATCTTTCTTGGGTTACGCTTCTTCTTAAAATTCTTGTGGCACTTTGATCGGCAGAATCTGAAAACCTGGAACACTTCGGTATTTAAATGATTAGGAAAAGGGATATTTTCTTCAGGAAACACAAGAGATACAGCCTGCGAGGGTAGAGGAACCTCACATGCAAGCACCCAAAACACTCAGAACCTCAATGTGATTTCCTCATCAGGGCTCAAGGAGAGCTCCCATTCCCCACTCAACACTGGGGTCAGCAGGGAAGTATGGAACATTGTCCCTGACAGGACATCATGGGCCCTCCACAAACAACATTGCTGTTCTGGCAATGTCAATCAGAGATGTGCAAGTCAAACACCTACCATCAATCTTGGAACTCTTCCCCCCCCCCCCACTTTGTACACTGCCACTCCCAAACCCGAACAACCGTGTCCTCAAGCTTGGCCCCTGCAATACAAAACACCAGTAACCCTGCACAATTCACTTCCAAATCAAGGTGCCCACATCTCTCCCCAACCTCAGACACAAACTCCAGACTTCCACCAACACCACTCCCTCCCCTCCACAAGGTGCCAACCCACTGCCTTCCCTTACCCCAATCTCAATGACCAAAACGCCACTGATGAAGGGTAAATTATAATTCCCCAAGGCTCAACTGGATGACATTGGTGGAGAGGCAGCAGCATTGATGATGCCCCTTTCATTGATTTTACCCCAGTTTCCCGGCTGAGCTCAGCACGTTCCAGTAAGGACTGTGGAGCAGTGCTGCAGATCTGGAGAATGTGCATTCACTGTGGTGTTGTGGAGCGTTCAGGACATGGAGACAAATACAACTGCAGGATGGCAAGGATGGTGTGCAATACAAGAGGCAGCTCAGATGTTGGGAGGTGCCTGCGATGCATTGTCATGCAATGTGCTGTCACAATCGACCAGAGTGAGGCAACGAATGCCCAGGAGCTCTGTGCCGCCAATGCCCCTGGCCAACAGCTTTCACAGGGATGGTCTAATCATGTGCATTGCTGAAGCAGCAACAATGTTCATTCACACCGTGAACATGTGAGTGTAGATGGGGAAAGGCTGTGTCCTGTCACAGAAAACAGCCTTGCACTGGTTTCTTCAGCTTCAGCGTCTAAATAACATGCTCATCGGAGTTTCTGGGCACTATCAGCTCCCAGGATGTGTGTTGAGTAGGAGGTGGGGATGGTTGTCCCTAAACCAACAACAGCTGCATCACATCTCCTTGTTGGAGACGATCACTACCTTGCACAGAGTAACCCACCACTTCTTATCATGCCCCTGAACACCATTTACCTCTTCTTTTACAGAGCCACACAACTTCATTTTACAGTGAAACAGTGCCATCTTGTTTTCAATATGTGAGAAAACTTTGACCATCTAGCCTCCCCTCTCATTAGCATACATTCGTCCATCAGATCAGCCCTCAGCCTCTGCTCCGGGGAAAGCAATCAGCCAGTCCAATCTCTCCCCATTAACTAAACTCCACCAAATCAGATCACATCCTGATGAGCCTTCTCTGCCCTCTCTCCACCACAGCCACATCCTACAATATGATTTGTCTTGTGCTTTGTTCACACTGTGGCTTTACTCTCCGTTCTCACCTTCAAAGAAGTTTTAACTAAAACCTGCTTCCACAGCCATATCTGTTCAGCAGCGCAGAGCGTCACCTGCTTCAACGGCCACACATTCACTGTCTCGCTGAGAGATTTCCCATCTCTCACCCACCTTCTCTGCAAATGGAAACGTTTCCAGATCTGACAACGGCTCTCCATATACCGCACAACTTGTTCTGTGTTCCAACATGACCTGGAGTTTGTTCCGATTTCCTGCACTAACAATTATTTCATTGAGATTGAGAGAGAGAGACAGTGTGAGGGCATGAGTGTGTGAATGTGAGTGTGTATATGTGTGATAGAACACTGCCACACAGAAACAGCCCATTCTGCCCATCCAGTCCATGCTGAATTATTATGCCCATTAAGGGGTATGCCCATCATACCCCTTCACCCATGTACCTGCCCAAATTTTTTTAAAATATCAAAATAGAGCCCACATTCACAACTTGAGCTGGCAGCTCACTCCACACTCACACCGCTCCCCACTCACACCACTCTCTGTGTGAAGTTCCCTTTAATTCTCTCCAGAGGGGGGGGTCCACAAGGATGACTCCATGAATGAAAGGGTTATCATAGGAGGAGTCTTTGACAGCTCTTGGCCTATTGGAATTTAGAATGAGGAGAATCTCACTGAAACATTTTGAATGTTGAAAGGCATGGACAGAATAGGTGTAGAAAAGTTGTTTCCCATGGTGGGAGAATCTAGGACAAGAGGGCACAAATTCAGAACTGAAGGGCTAAAATCCCTTCATCGTTGCTGATTCCTGAAATGATTCCCGATGAAGGGTTTACAGGTCCAAAACGTTGACTGTGTACGGATGGTGCTGACACGCTGGGTTCCCCCCAACAATCTCATTGCCTGTGGCTTTGGATCCAACTTTTACTGCAGGGATGTGTATGCTCCAGTGGAGCAGGACCAGGAGGGAGACCACACATCGCAGTGTCGACACTGGCCCTCCACCAGGGACCCAGGATCAGTGACTGTCTAGCAGTGAGGTCTCCAGCTGTCGGCCTGGACCCGGCCCTGCGGTGTGACCCTAGATTCCTGAACCTAACACCGCCCCCCCACCGCCCCCCCCATTTCCAGTGATGCTGGGCCCTGATCCTCCCCACCCCAGCCCTGACAATGACTCCCTGGGACACTGACCCTGACCCTTGGTAACACCAGGACCCTGACCCCCTGGTGACCCACCAGGACCATGACCCCATCAGGACTCTGACCCTCTAGCGACCTGCGGGACCCTGAACCCTGGAACACTGACCCTTGGTGACACCAGGACCCTGACGCCCTGGTGATCCGCGGGACCCGGACTCTGCGCCCCCGCGGCCTCACCTTGCAGTCATTGCGGACAAAGGCCAGGCCGTGGCCCGGGTAGACCGGCGCCGAGCAGAAATAACACTTCTCGATCCGCATGGCGCCGTGCAACGCCCGCACCTCGACAAATGCTCGTTATTTCCGCCCATAGTGTCATATCCGGTCTTGGCTCCCTTCACAGCGCCGCCCGACGTCCGGAGGATCAAAGCACATAAAGCAGGTTATGGTGGAGGGACTGAGCGCACTGCGCCCCCTGCTGCCTGGAAAGGACAACACTGCGCTCCCTGCTGACGGGGAAGGTCACTCTCCACCCCCTGCTGACGGGGAAGACCACACTGCGCCACTTGCTGACGGGGAGGTCCGCACTGCGCCCCCTGTTGAAAGGAGGACCACACTGCGCCTGCTGTTGCCAACGAGGCCCCAGAACTGCCCCAGAACCAAGGATGGTCCCTATGGGCGCCAGGCCCTTCGGCCCATCCTGCTCCTCCTGGCCACTGTCCCACCTGTACTTTTATGCCCTTCTCTCCCTTTCTCAGGGCTGTGACTGCATTTGTGGCCAGTGGTGCAGATCCGTCCATGCCCAGGGCAATGTCCACAACATCATCGTTGACCCCAGCTCAGTATCGTCTCTGAGCTCATTCCCATGCGTCGTCTTGCCCTGTCACGGCCCGGCCTGACAGATTCATGTGGAGAACTGTTCCAGCTGCGACGAGCCCCTCACTCCGTCCGCACTGATCCCACCTTCAAAGTTCAACCACGGCCAATCTACGGCCACTCGGAAGGGATTCTCTTTCTCTCCTACTATAAGTGGCTCTAATGGGGACTCTTTGTCTGTGTAATATTACATGTTCTGTACTATTATCATTTATTGTCTGATCGTACAAGTACAACCCAACGGAACAGCGTCTGCAGTCCTCGGTGCAAAACACGCAGACACACAACCAGATGTAACACATGTACAGACAACAATGCACGTGCAGGACAAGTATATCTATAAAATATTGCTCCGTGACTTTGAGAGTCTCGGATGGTTAGTATATGTGGTTCCTTTGGTCGTTCACATTCTCACTGCTCACGGGAAGAAGCTGTTCCTCAGCCTGGTGGTGCTGGCTCTGATCCTCCTGGATCTCTTCCCCGACGGAAGCAGCTGAGAGATGCCGTGTGCCGGGTGGAAGGGGTCCTCAATGATTTTGTGGACCCTCTTCAGACCGCAATGTGACAATTAGGAAAGCCACAGTTAAAGGAGGTGTTGTGGTGTCTGGCGGACTGACCATTAATGGCAGAGGCCAGACGGCAGCTCTCGGACACCGTATTGCTACCCCTGCGAACTATCATGGCCAAGAGTGTGATGGATCCCATTGCTTTCTGCAATCTCCCGTCACCACCCTCCAACCTGGTCAACGTGAGGTTGTCCACTCTGGAAGGAAAAGATCAGATTATTATTGAAATGGTGAAAGGCTGCAGCTCGCAAACTCCCCCTTTCTGGCAACACTTCCTCCTTGAGTTTGCAGAGAAAGCAGTTTAAAAATAAGCAGCCAATATTTGATGGGCACTTTACGAATCAGCTCATTTTTGTGCTTTTTCATGATGTTTTGTAACAAATATGATTTGTCTCTCACGCTGTTGCATCCTCAGTGTGAAAGTTTCCAACCACAATGAAACTGAGAGCTCCCTGCACCCCAGCTACAGCGTCACTGACTTCACACCAAAGCCCATTTTTAAAAGTGTTAAATGTTTTTAAAATTCAAATTTTTCAATTTAGATGTACAGCACGGTAACATGCCCTTCCTGCCCATGAGCCCATGTCGCCCAATTAAAGCCAAATAACCTACTACCCCTGGTATGTTTCAAACGATGGGAGAAAACCGGAGCCCCCGGTAAAACCCACGCAGACACGAGGAGAACGGACAAACTCCATACAGACAGCAGTGGAAGCTTTCCACAGCAGTTGGTTCAAAAAAAATCAGCAACTTGCCACCTCTGTCAGCCCTGGCAACATTCTCCAGCTGCCACAGGATCGTTAACATCGGACGGAGGGAGGGAGGCTGCACAGAGCGTTGATATCATCAGCGATAAGATGGTTTGTAGCAGTAAATGTCCATGGCCTGCTCTGTCTGCGTTGCATTGATTTGCTTGAGATGTAAACCTGGTGAAGAGTTTTGCCATGTTCTGGGGGAGATAAACATCACCCACGCAGAGTGACATCATCGACACACTTTCATTTCGAGCAAACTTCTGTCCCTTCCCTGGAAGACGTGCTGCTCCCACACCAACATGTTTATTCTCATCACTGATGTGTCACGAAAATGAAACTTGCCTTGACGGGAGATTTATTGTGTGGCGTGAGTCATTCTGATTGTAATAGACCCAAGAACTACCCTTTCGACACATCTGTTAGTGGGAGGATTCCACTTCCCACACACCCCACTCCCGTCTCCCTGTAGCCGAGTGGAGGCCAGAAAGACACACCCCTCTGTACACCTGGCTTTTATCCCTGTTCGATAGGAGGCTGTTGTCAATTGTGTAACGATTAGAGCAATGATGCTGTTTGCCTTTTCAAGGAATTCTTTTTCGGCGAGCAACTTTTTGACATATTTCTGTACAATCCCAATTTTCATCCGTTTGGGCCTTATTCTGGAGGGGACACAGGGAACGTTGCTGGACCATTCCTCCCTGTGGATGCTGCCTGACTGCTGAGTTCTTCCAGTGCTGCTCCATCTTGACGGTTCCTTTGCCCTGGCTACATCAGTCAAGGGTGAAGCCAAGCATCATTAGTAGCTTCTTTTCCCGATGAGCTGAACCCTTTTCATCCTCGCTTTGACAGGGAGAATGCAACGGTACCCGGCAGAATCCCTGCAGAAGCTGATGAACCTGTGATATACGTCTCAGAGGCTAACGTTGGAACCCTTGCAAGGCATCAGATTTCTGAACAACGACCCTGTAGACACTGTTCTCTCTTTTGCACAATTAGTTTTGTATTTTCCAAACTGTAATTCACAGTGGTTCTACATCGATAACGCACATTCCTGCTGCCAAAAAGCAGCAAAGTTGGTGTCACATGTTCATGAATAAACCTGGTTCTGAATCATGCCCTCAGCACCAGCTGTGAGGAAGGTGCAGTAACCGTCAGTGTTACACTGTTGGCTGCAGAACGTTGGCAGCCCACCCTTCCTTCCCGACGTAGAGGCCAAGGCAGCCCCCTCTCCACACACAAGGGCCAAACAAACCTGGCTATAATTAACTGGAGACGAGAGCCCACAGACCAGCAGGGTCTCCCTGATGGGAAGGGGACAGAGACGGCAGGATCGGCTGTGCGGAGAAGAACGGCCGGCACCACACAAAGCCGCAGACGTCACGATCCGTGCGGAGGGTTCAGAGGAGGTTCACTGCGATGACTCCGGGAATGAAAGGGTTATCGTATGTCAGCTCTTGGCCTGAACCCGGTGGAATTTTGGAGAATGATGCGGGGAATCTCGTTGAAACATTTCGAACATTAAAAGGTGTGGACAAAGTAGATGCAGAAAGGTTGTTTCCTATGATGGGAGAGTCCAGGGCAAGAGGGCACAACCTCAGGATTGAAGGATGTCTGCTTAGAACAGAGAATTGGAGGGATTTCTTCAGCCAGGGGGTGGTAAATCTCTGGAATTTGTTGCCACAGGCAACAGGATCAGGTCATTGGGTGTATTTAAGGCAGAGATTGACGTGTTCCTTATTAGCCAGGGTATCAAAGGTTATGGGGAGAGCGTGGGCAGTGCGGCAGTGGGAAACTGGATCGGCTCATGTTTAAAAGGCAGTGCAGTCTCAATGGGCTGAATGGCCATTTTCTGCTCCTCTGTCTGATGGTCCTTCTACAGTAGAGTCACTCTATACACCGGGACCTGATGGACCAGGCTTTGGAAGGTCACTGCCTTCACCTTGCGCAGAGGGAGAACACCAACCACTCCAGAGAAGGCCAATTGTACCCAAATGATGAAATGCTCAGGGCTAGTTTCCCACTGGAAATGATGCACCTGTCCTGAAGGGCATCCAATAAACAACGCCTGGGATGAGAGGCCTTTCTAAAGAGGAGTGCAGTGAAGCTTGATGCTCTGGAGGTTATGCCATTGAGGAAGCCATGAGGTGGAACTGAGGGAGGGGAAGGGGAGGCAGTAAACACTGTTAATGAACACATGTGGGGCTCAGGCTGTTCACGGTGAGGGAGGAAGTATGGAGGGAGGTTGAGGAAGAGTGGGGAGGCTGCCAGAGATGGGACCTGTGTCCATTCTCGTCCAGCCCCGTCTGCTGCCGGCCAGTTACACTTTGCTGATTCCTATTACCACGTCCATCTGGGACACGACGAACCCGCTCATCTCCTTTGCTACACCTCTTTCAAATCACTTTTCTGTGGTGAACAAATGGTTCGCGTAGTGGTTAGCACGAACGCTCTTACAGCGCCACTGACACAGGTTCTAATCCTGCGCTGTCTGTGAGGAGTTTGCACATTCTCTCCAAGTCCGTGAAGCCAAGCCAAAGAAGAAGAGTGGGTGTAATTGGGAAGCTCCGCTCATGGGCTAATACTGCGCTGTATTTCTGAATTTAAAATTAAAATGATCACAGTTACTCTCAGCTCCCCCAGTGGTGATGATGAGCTGGAACAGATGGTGCAAAGTCCCTTCCCGATTCTGCTCTACAGTATAGGCACCACCACACGCAGTTCATTCATGAATTAAGCAATCCTGGAGCTAAACCGTCAGCAGCTGTGGCATCGGGGATCTGAAGTGAGCCTTGTGAATGCGGCTGGTACTCTGCTCCTTGGTGGTGCAGACTCATCACCAAGCATGGAGCAAGCTAGAGGGGCTGAATGGCCTCCTCCTGCTTCCTATCTCCCCAGAACCTTGGCCCAGAGGCGTCAACTCTGATCTGAGGGCAGAAACTGATCTCTGCACAAAACAGGAGGAAATAAAGTCAGTTGCTCTTTTACTACCAGGATCTTGTCCTGTCCACCTGGGGGGGCAGGGGCTTTCCTCTCATCTCTCTGAGCAGTTTTTTCTGCTGCATGTAGAAGTTTTACCCCTGCATGAGGGAACGTGCAGAAATAACAAGAGTCAGTTGACAAGTCCACCCCACGCAGCAATGCCGACGTTAGGCCATCTGCATTCAGCAGGTCCCCTGATGGAGCAGGCGTTCGGGAGCCGTCGGTCCTCTGGCTTTTCTTGGACGCTCAGGCAGTTACTGAGACCTGCGGCTTTAAACAACTTGACTATCATGGAGTTGTGTGGGAGCAGGGTTGGCGGGCGTGTATTGACGGACAGTAGGAAACTAAACGTCCCAACCTCCCTCACGGTGCTCTGATTGTGACTGATGTAGCATAGCAATGACAGTGCTGTGACAGCAGCTCTATCACTGGGGCGGACCACGGAGAGTGGGAGCAGAGACACCGTGCTCCTCCGCGGGGTCCAACTGCCCGCTTCTGCCCCCCTGATGGCGCCATACAGACTTTAAATAGCCTACAAATCCGATTGTGTTTTAACACTCCATGACTGCGGGGATTGCAGCAGCCACGAGGGGTTGCAGACTCCAGGGAAGCAGACGACTGGCATAGGGCCCAGAAAACCGGGAGAACACGTCCTGTTTGAGAGGGAGATGGCCCACGGGACGATGAACACGGCGGCGGAGCAGCGAGGGACTCTGTTGCTGAACACATGGGTGTCGGGGCTGTTGGCGACTCAAGGCAAGGAACCCACACAGGCTGCGGCCCGCTAGCGACTGGCTGAAGGCACACCAGATATTGGAACCGGGATGCCGGAGGGTGCTGAAGGTTCCTGATCGTGTCGGGGGTTGGGATCTGGAGCCCAGGTGCCGATGGGTTGGACTGGACTTGGCTGTGAGAGGGAGGGTGGTGAAACCACGGACACTCACTGACTCTGGAGGGGGGGACCTCTCCTTTGCTTCTCTTTCTCTGACTGGAAGGGGCACTTTCTGCTGAGGACGAACCTTTGTCGGCCGTATGGTGGACTGAAGGGAAGTTATGGTGGACTAAAGGGAAGTTATGGTGGACTAAAGGGAAATTTATGGTGGACTAAAGGGAAATTTATGGTGGACTAAAGGGAAATTTATGGTGGACTAAAGGGAAGTTATGGTGGACTAAAGGGAAGTTATGGAGGACTAAAGTGAAGTTAGGGTGGACTAAAGGGAAGTTATGGAGGACTAAAGTGAAGTTATGGTGGACTAAAGGGAGGTTATGGTGGACTAAAGGGAAATTTATGGTGGACTAAAGGGAAGTTATGGTGGACTAAAGGGAGGTTATGGTGGACTAAAGGGAAATTTATGGTGGACTAAAGGGAAATTTATGGTGGACTAAAGGGAAGTTATGGTGGACTAAAGGGAAGTTATGGAGGACTAAAGGGAAGTTAGGGTGGACTAAAGGGAAGTTATAGTGGACTTAAGGGAATTTCCTGTAATATTACATGACAATTAAAAAAGAATCTTGACTCCCCACTTGTGCTACATGTAGATCAGTCACATTCCAAGATGTCCCTCGTGACAGCGAAACATCGTCATGAGACAATGATACATAGAACAAACTGAACCAAATGGAATTGTTGTCCCAAGACTAATTTAATCATTTGAAAAATTGTACAGAAATTTATCAATGACCAGAGTGAAGGCCAACAGTTTGTCTCCTGATTAACGATACGGATAAGGGAATCTTACAACAAATATCCTTCTGGGCAATTCAAGCCTTCACTGGTGTTAACATGATTTACTCACAATCCCAGTGCCACATGTTGTCCAACCAGTATGGCACACGGCAAACAAATGGCACCAGGATTTGGCCAAGTCTGAAATCACCATGCATTACCTTCGCACGGATCCTTCTTGTGAGGCAGATTTAAAACAAGCCCCCTGTTGGCACGAGGCAATAGTCAGAAGTAAAACTTTCAGTTATTTTCCCCTCTTTGCCCGTTGAATATTCTGCTCGGTGAACGTTAAAGCAACAGATTAGCAGATAAACTAAAGCAAAATCTTCACTTTCTCCCACAGCTCTTTTGACATCGTCCCTGACCGTTGCTAATTATTAATTTGGCTAAATGTTTCTCTGTACGATGCAGCTCAAAATCTCATCACGAGGTGCTTTGATGTGTATTTAGTTGTCAAATCCATTACTTCATCACAGCAATGAGGCAAAGACGATTCAGGTGCCCAGAGATTGTACTCCCCATCCATAGCTGACGACGCACCAGTGACCACCCAGTCTGTCTCCCCATTTAATTCCACTCCAGTCAGATTCCATACAAGACCATTCAGCCCATCGAGTCTGTTCATGGCTGATGTATACATCCTTCCAACCCCATTCTCTGACCTTCTCCCCGTAACACCCTCACTAATCAAGAACCCATCAACCTTTGCTTTAAATCTACCCAGCAATTCAGCTTCCACAGCCGTCTGTGGCAAGAAATTCCAGATTCACCATCCTCTGTCTGACAAAACCCCTTCTCTGTTCTAAAGGGGTAACCTTTTATTCCATTGTGCAAAATTACAGTGCTTCTAGAAATGCAACACGCAACCATACTGGAGAAACTCGGCAGGTCATGTGGCGTCGACATGAAGTAACAGGCCACCAATGTTTGAAGGCTCCTGACGAAGGGGCCCAGGACGGAAACGTTGGTGACCTGTAACGTCCTGTGGACGCTGCGTGACCTGCTGAGTTTCTCCAGTACGTTTGTGCGCTCCACTCGACCCCAGGATCTGCAGACTTTCCTGTTTAGCTCCATTTCAAGAAAGACAATATAATTTTAATAAATACACGCCAGAACAAAAGATGGGGGGAATTTTGTTTTATTAGAAAGGATATTGTGACAGTATTTTCTGAAGACAACTTTAAAACATTGTAAATAGATAAAATTTGAGAAAAATACAATGATTTGTATCAATTTTAATTACATCTACATTCTAGAGTCTTTTAATGCAAAGGAATGTAGTACTGCTGCCACTTTGAGCTGCAGGACAGGGCAACTGGCCCTGATAAAGGAGATATTTCTGCTGACCATTTCAGTACCCAACATGGACCCAAATCAACTCAAAAACCAGTTCATTTTCTTTTTAAAACAAAAAGATTTCCAGAATTCATCTTCCCTTGGAATCTAATTCTTCAATCAAGTTTTTTTTGGCAGAGTTTATCCTTTGTGGCACCCCTCCAGTGTAACAATGTGGCAACGTCCCAGTGGTTGTTCAGACATACTCTTGCAAAGATGTAAAACGGTTGTTCAGAAAAAAAAAGAAAATGAAGCCAAAGACGCCCTTTATTTTGCTCATAACACAAGCAATCAGGAATTAGTGAAGCCATAAATCACGATTTGAAAATCATTGGGAATGTTTCATTTGCAGGAGCCCCGTTGACCCTCTAACGGGGAGGGGCAGGAAAGGGCATGAAGTGTCACTGAGATGTATGTCAAATCTACACAAGAACAGAGTGGGGATGTGTGGGTCCACGCTCGTGACTGCTAAAAAGTGCAATCACCTAACACAGCTTGCTGCCATTCATCCGTGGGATTGTCCACCGACCCAAAATAAAACTACTGCTGGGTGTCAGTCTGGCGCATCTTCCTGTAACAACATCAGCCACCCCCTTCACTCATCTTGCGCACAGGTCACCCAGTATATAATTTGTTCTCATCATACCAAAATATTAGTTTAGTCGACTGCATGCATTTGGTTAAGAAACTAAAAGAGTTTGTCAATTATCAACAACAAACACAGGGAGGTCCACCTTGCTCAATCTAGCAGGCACATTTGCCCCTGTCCTGCTCCTCTGCACTGAGTTTTTCTGTGGAGTTGTGACCATTGGATCTCACAACTCCTTCGGGGATCCACGACTTGTCCACACACCGTTCCATGCGCTTCATGATGAGCTCCAACAGCGTCTCCACCACCTTGTTCACGTTGGATGCTGTGGCCGCACTCGTCTCAAAGTAGGGTAGTCTGCGAAGGACACAAGGCATTAGCCGGACATAAACATAACCAACTGATGTGAGACTACGGGCTTCAGGAACATTGTTCAAACCCACACATTGCGACGATCAACAACAGTTCGGATCTTGACACCAAATGACTATTTAACCCTCGTTGCCGAGATGCATCAAAACATTCAGTGTGAAAATGAGAAAGAGGGAAGATGTTGGAAATAGTCAGCAGGTGTGGACCAGAGACCATAATTCCATTAGACATTCAGCACGGTAACAGATGCTTCTGGCCCACGAGCCCGAGCTGCCCAAATACCCCAATTGACCTACAACTCCCGTTCGTTTTGAAGGAAACTGAAGCACCTGGAGGAAATCCACAGAGACCCAGGGAGAACGTACAAACTCCTTACAGACAGCGTGGGATTCGAACTCTGTTCACTGGAGCTGTAACAGCGCTGCACTAACCATTTCAGGATACACACAGAAAGGATAGGACTAGTCCTCAAGCTAAAGACCTGAAGCCACTGTATAATTGGATTCTGGTTTCCTCACCTCCAGTCCACAATCAGTGAAAAACATCTCCTCCACAATCCCCATCAGTACCGGAGCACCACAGGGCTGTGTCCTTAACCCCCTTGCTCTACTTACTTTATACTACAACTGTGTAGTTCGGTACGACAATAATATCATCTACAAATTTGCCGATGATATCACCGTAGTGGGTTGTATAAAGGAAGGGGATTGGAGATTGAAAACTCGGCTGAATGGTGTACCAACAACAACCTCACACTCAATGTCACCAAAACTCAGGAGCTGATTGTTGACATCAGGAAAGGAAAGCCAGAGGTTTACAACCCAGTGATCATTGGGGGATCAGAGGTGCAGAGGGTGAGCACATTTAGGTTCTTGGGAATCACTATCTCAGAGGATCTTTACAGCCCATGACAATACGTACACAGAAAATACAGGCGAATAGTTCAGGGATTGTCTGGGATTTTTTCTTATTCTGATGAATTAAATCCATGACACTTTAATCCAATTCTGAAACCAATTTCTCTGCAACTTAAATTTTGCAATTTGAAAGAAGGGCATTCTAAAGTTATCAGAATTCTAAACCAACCCATTTCAGCATCAGATTTATCTCCGTGCCCTGTGGAGTTCATTACCCAACTGGCTTTGTTGAGGTCTCCAGTACTGTTCAACCACCAAAATGGGTGTTAAAGAGATGATTACCATGTGGGCAGATTTGGTCATTATGAGACCTCTCCTGTTCCCCGCCCATGACAGAGAGGAAGTAGGCAGAAGGCTTGAAGGTTTGTTGATTGGGCTTAGGCACTTGTATCTGCCGAGGTGGAAGGAGGCGGAGGAGACTATGACAGCTTCACAGTCCTGGATCCCGAGCACAGCATCAACTCGAGCACAAAGAGGGACCCCTCCCCCCACATCAGATTTCATTTTATTCCCCGGGAACACGTGAGATAATGGAGCCAATAACACAAGATGGGATCATAAAAGTTCCATTCACAAGTGGCCTTTTCTGAAGGTTAAAGAGTAATTCAGATAAACGTCCACATGAATAGTGGTGGAAGTCAGGACTACAAAAGGAGCAGGTTCCATTATTGTCACGTGATGCTACATTTGGAATGTAACATACATAAAACTCTTTAACTTTGCCTACTGTGAGGAAGACAGAGAGTCTCCACTTTGTCCAGCGCTCCCCTCACGGAAATGAGGCCCCAGCGAGGAGTGAACTCACAACACCTAGTTTACAAGGTTAGTGCTCAGTCTTAAACCGAGGGCCAGTAGATCAGAGAGGTGCGAGTGGAGAAATTGAGCCTCCCTATGGTGCAGGAGAAGGCCGATCAGTCCATTAATCACACCATCCTCCTACTCATGTCCCTGTACCAACTCCCCAGAGTTCTCCCACCACACACCAATAATTGGCCAATTATCCTAACGGCTCGCCTTTGGGACGTGGGAAGAGAGCAGAGCACCCAGGGGAATCCTATACAGTCAGAGAGAGAGATTTCACCAACTCTGCCCAGACAGCACGCTAGTTCAGGACTGAAGCCCCGTTGTTGAATGTGTATGTCAGCAGCACTAACTGCTGTCCACACCGTCACCAAATGTGCATTTATATTCTTGGTAATGGTGGAGGAACAAAGGTCTGAAATCTTCAACACAGCACACACAAACTTTCCACAGTGAGTCAACACCAAGGCTGGTTGTCTCCATTGGAGATGATGACTGTGACTAATTCATGCCTCAAGAACCAGCAAATGTTAAAACAGAAGGTGCTGACAACAAACGAAACCAAACTTTTAACGCCATCATCCCCTCAGGGCTGGTCAAAAAGCTCCAAACCCTGGGTCTCTGCACCACCGTCTACAGCTGATCCTCATCGGAGACCACAGTCAGTGCGGATCAGTAACAACATCTCCTCCTCACTGACGATCAACACAGGTGCACCCCAAGGATGTGTGCTCAGCCCACTGCTCTACTCACTCGACACCCATGACTGTCTGGCCAGGCACAATCAAATACTATCTACAAATTAGTTGATGACACCGGGGTCATCGGTAGAATCATAGACGGCAGTAAGAAACTATACTGGAGTAAGATAGGTCAGCTGGTTAAGTTGACAACCTTGTACTCAACGTTAACAAAACCAAGGAAATGATGTGGACTTCAGGAAGAGGAAGTCAGGGGAACACAAACAAGTCCTCATCGAGGGCTCAGTAGTGGAGATGGCCAAGAACTTCAAATTCCTGGGGGTCAACATCTCCAAGGATTTGTCCTGGAGCCTCCACGTCGATGCAATCACGAAGAAGGCTCGGCAGTGGATAAACTTTCTGAGGAGTTTGAGGAGATTTGGTACGTCACCAAAGACTCTTGCGTGAACCGTGAAGAGCATTCTGACTGGTTGCATCACTGCCTGGTATGGAGGTGTCAAAGCACAGTACAGGAAAAGGTGAAAGAATTGTGAACTTGACCGGTTCCATCTTCACTCCACAGGACGTAGTGTCTCAAGAAAGCAGCACCTATCCTGAAGGACCCTCACCATCCAGGCCGTGCCCATCACATAGGAAGGAGATGCAGGAGCCTGAAGACGAACACCCAATGGTACAGAAATAGCTTCTTCCCCCCCACCATCAGATTTCTGAATGAACAATGAACCACAGACACTCTTTTTCTCTTGTTTTGTACTAAATGAACCATATATTACAGCACAGAACAGGTCCATTTGGCCCTTCTTGTCTGGGCAAACTATTATTCTGCCCAGTCCATATCCCTCCAGACCTCTCCCATTCATGAACCTGTCCAAATTCTTCTTAAATATTAGAATTGAACCTGTATTCACCACTTCAGCTGGAAGCTCATTTCACACTCTCCCCATTCCCCTCTTTGAGTTAAGAAGTTCCCCCTCATGTTCCCCCTAAACTTTTCCCCTTTCACCCTTAACCCATGTTTTCTGGTTTGTATCTCACCCACCCTCAGAGAGAAAAGCCGACCTACATTTACTCTGTCCCTCTCATAATTTTAAATACCTCTATCAAATCTCCCCTCATTTTCTATGCTCCAGGGAATAAAGTCCTAACTCATTTAACCTTTCCCTGTAATTCAGTTCCTGAAGTCCAGGAAACATCCTAGTAAATCTTCATTGCATTCTTTCTATCTTATTGATATCTTTCCTGAAGTTAGGTGACCACAACTGCACACAATCCTCAAACTTTGGCCTCACCAATGTCTTGTACAATTTTACCATAACATTCCAGCTCCTGTACTCAATACTTTGATTTATGAAGGTCAATATGCCAAAATCTCTCTTTACAACCCTATCCACCTGTGACACCACTTTCAGGGAAAGATGTATCTGTATTCCCCCAGATCCCTCTGTTCTACCGCACTCCTCAGTGCCCGACCATTCACCGTGTACGTCCTTTCTTGGTTTGCCTTAATTGATTTATTTTTAGATATTGTATTTATCGAAATGAAATATATAGCAATTTTTTCACCTGTAGTGCACAAAGCTGCTATCACAAGACACCAGATTTTGTGACACATGTTCAGAACAATCATTCTGATTTTGCGAGGTGATAAACAGTTCTTTCCCTGCCTGGACACACTGACAAACGTGTCTGCAAGTGACGTCCAACACCACCCACATGCTTAGTCATATCCCACAAGCAGTGGGAGACGATCAGTTTCAGGTTAGCGCCCACCAGCCAGCAGTAAAGCCTGATTCAGTCAGGCCCACAAACTGCATGGCCAATGCAAGCTCCGGGAATTAGAGATTTTAAAGCACGAACGTCTGCAGACACTGTGGTTGAAGTAAAAACACGAAGCTGGAGAAACTCAGCAGGTCAGACAACGGGACTTTATCTACAGAACCAACGGTTCCTTCATCAAGGAATGAGCAAAATGTCGGCAGGCGCCCGGACCGTTGGTTCTGCACCTTAATCTTTGCTGGATAAAAGATGCTGCTTGACCCGCTGGTTCCTCCAGTGTCGTGTTTTTACAATGTGGTTTGCGGAGATCACACGAGTGCTCACTGCTCAGCTTTGGCGTTCAGGGGCTTTCGGCACCTTCTTCAGTCTCAACACATCACACTCTAATGGATTCAGGTCATACAGCCCATTGCCTTCCCTTTCTAAGCCTTCACCCTCCTCTGCAGTTCTACAGAGAGATCTCTAACTCTGGTACCTGAACATTTGGGATCAGGTTGAGTTTCGTTTTGCAGGTGGTTCAGCTTTCCTGGAGGACACACCTACAAAATATTTGTCAAGTAATTGGAGGGAAATTCCTTCCACTGGCACTCCCCGAAATGTATCCGAGTGCTAAAGTTCATTTCAGTCCAGCGCAATCCAGACCCTTCGGCCCACAATTTGGCCTCCCCTGTAACCCGACTCCACAACAATCTAACCCTTCCCTGCCTCACTCTCATAACCCTCGATTTTTCTTCCATCCATGTGTCTGTCTAAGAGTCATTTAAATTATCATATTGTTCCAGCCTCCACCACCAGCCCCAGCAAAGGCATCCCAGTGACCCACATCTCTCTGTAAAAAAAAACCTGACCCCTGTTGTCTCCCCGAAACTTCCCTCCCTTCACTTTGTACAGACATCCTCTGGTGTTTAGTATTCATCCACACTAAATGAATACAGAATTATCTTCAAAAGAATAATTTTAGAAGTTAAATTTTACTCCTTTAGAGAGAGATAGTTCCGTTCTCCCTTATTCCAACCTATCCCTTCACCATCCCCAGTTCTCTCCACCCCTACCACCACCTTCTCTCTCCTCCACCCCTACCCCCACCTTCTCTCCCTCTCACACACCCCCTCCCTGAGTCTCTCCAACCCTACCCCCACACCTTGTCTCCCTCACATACCCCTCCTCTCCAGTTCTCTCCCTCTCCATACCTAAAACCCTGATTCTACCTCCCTCCACCTCTACCCCTACCTACTCTCTCTCCCACCCCCCCCCCCCCACCGGTTCTCTCCACCCCAATCACCACCTTCTCTCTCCTCCACCCCTATCCCCACCTTCTCTCCCTCACACACACCCCCTCCCTGGGTCTCTCCAACTCTAGCCCCACATTCTCTCTTCCACCCCCCCCCCGTTCTCTCCACCCCTACCCCCACATGCTCTCTCCCCCACCCCCCTCCCCGGTTCTCTCCACCCCTACCCAACTTCTCTCCCTTACACACACCCCCCCCGGGTCTCTCCCTCTCCACACCCACCACCCAGATTCTTCCTGCCCATTCCACACCTGATTCCACTGCATCTCATCCCCTCCCCCACCTACCTCCATCTCTCCCATCTGGGTCCATACCCTCCCCCACCATCCCCACCTACCACCATCCCTCCTCATCTAGGTCCCTCCCCATCAGTCTCCCAGATCTGATGTCCTTACTGTCTTCTGCTTTTACCTGCCAGCCTGTCTCCTTCCTTCTCTCTCTCACTGGGATCCATCTGTCCATTATCTCCCCTCCCCTGGTTCCACCCACCTCCCGCATCCTCTCCACACCTCAGTTACCACACAGGGAGCCCCTGCCTGTCCAGTTGAGACCCCCAACAATTTGTCTTTGCTCCAGACATCAGTGTCTGCTGTCTCTTCCCACTACAGCTTGCAGAGTGTAATGTCCCTCTCACTACGTCAGCCTTAACACAGAGCGATCTGCATTTATCTGCCGTCAGACGAATGCCAGACGGAGGCCAGGCTCCAGACGCCTGCAGTGTCTAGGTATCTACAGCTTCCAGACATCAGTTGCTATCCTTGCAGGGCAGTGGGGTCTGGGCAGACATGTCGGAGGTGATAGGAGGAGTCGCTATTGTGGCTGCCCACCCAGAGGTCTTGGTTGTTGCAGCAGAGGGGCCTCTCCAGCCTCACATATTTACCGAGTGGGCAAGGGTCTGGCTGATGGAGAACAACGTCAGAAAATGTGAGGTCGGAGGGAGTCACGTGATGGAGTAGTGGCCGGACGGTGAACTCCAGCCCTCTCCAGAAAAGTCGGGAAAAACAAGAGAAAATACAAAGGCACAGAAATACAAGTTAAAGAAAAGTGAGTATAAAGGTGGAAAGAAGATGGAGACAAAAGGAGAAAAATCAAAATCAACGGAAAGAAAAGAGGAAGAGAAGACAACGGAGGAAAAAGGTGAAGGCCTTACCTGTCCGAAGAAGCCCGCTGTGGAGAGAAGACCCCACTACCTCAGGTCGGTAGAAAGAGAACTACAACAATGGCTCACAGAGCCGAGTAAAAATGCGCAACCGCGCATGCGCGACTCCTCGCGCATGCACGATGTGCATACAAAAAAACACACCGACGGGAGGGGGGACCAGCTGGGGAGTCGATCTCCACAGCCGGCAACGACAGCTGCAGAACACCTGCAGCAAGAAGAGACCACAGAAGACAATAGAAACAAGAAAGAAGAGGAGGAAAGGGCAGCAAAGAAACAACAGATGGTCAACCTAGAGGAAGAAGAAGAGGAAGAGGAAGAGTACAGGGAAATAGAAGAAGAAAAGATAGGCAAGGTAAAGGAGGTACTTGCTCTTGTTAGAGGATACATGGAGTCATTTAAAGAATGGCAAACACAGGAATTCAATGATTTAAGAAGAAGAATAAACAACACAGAAAAGAAAATAAATAAAATGGATATGACCTTAACAGAAATGGGGAAAAAAATGGACAAGATGGAAGAACGGGCAATAGCAGCAGAAATGGAGGTAGAAGACTTAAAAAAGAAATTGGAGGAATCTAATAAAAAAACTAAAGAGACACAAGAATTACTAGCCCAAAAAATAGATATAATGGAAAATTATAACAGAAGAAATAACATAAAGATAGTGGGCCTCAAGGAAGATGTAGAAGGCAAGAATATGAGGGAGTTTATAAAAGAATGGATCCCTAAGGCCCTAGGATGTCCAGAACTACAGCAAGAAATGGAAATAGAAAGGGCACATAGAGCATTGGCCCCTAAACCACAACCACAACAAAAACCAAGATCTATTGTAGTAAAATTCCTAAGATATACTACAAGAGAAAAGGTACTGGAGAAGACAATGGAAAAAGTAAGAGAGGGCAACAAACCACTGGAGTATAAAGGGCAAAAAATCTTCATTTATCCAGATATAAGCTTTGAACTCCTAAAGAAGAGAAAAGAGTTCAATGCAGCAAAAGCGATTTTATGGAAGAAAGGATATAAATTTACACTGAAGCATCCTGCGGTATTGAAAATATTTATCCCAGGACAACAAAACAGACTATTCTCGGATCCAGAAGAAGCACGAAAATTTGCAGAACAATTACAAAAATAGACTGAGGGATGAAGACGGGTAATGAGAGCAAAAATTATCACGATTGATATGTATGTGGGTAAAGACAAAAATAGACTGAGGGATGAAGACGGGTAAGGAGGGTAAAAATGACCACGATTGATATGTATGCGGGTAAAGAGGTATAAGAGTGAATAGAGACAATGGGCATATGTGAAAGTATCTGTAATTAGAGGAAAACATAGAAAGTATAGACAAGAATTAACAAGGGAAGGTAATGGAATAGAGAGAATAAGGAGGGAACTAAAAGAGTGACCTTTGTGACATATAAAAAACGAAATCTTTTCTGGGGGGGGCTGGGTGGGGGGAAAAGAGCGGTCACTGCAAAATCAGTTGACGCTTGCGAGTGGATTCGCAAATCCAAATGGAGAGGGGAGATGTGGTTGTCCGACAAGGGATAAAGGGCAACTCAGGAGGGGAAGGGGAGATTGGGGATAAAGAAGATAGAAATAGGAGAATAAGGAAAATGTTGGATGTTGTAGGAATGTTGTCTGGTAAAGAGTTGAAAATAAGAAAACAGAAATGGAAAAGGAGGAAAGGTAATGATGGAAAAACGGAAAGAGAAGATAAACAAAATATAAAATGGCTACGCTGAACTATATGACTCTAAATATTAATGGAATACATAACCAAATTAAAAGGAAGAAACTACTAAATTTACTGAAAAAGGAAAAAATAGATATAGCATTTGTCCAAGAAACACATTTAACTGAATTGGAGCACAAGAAATTAAAGAGAGATTGGGTAGGACATGTAACAGCAGCATCGTATAATTCAAAAGCAAGAGGAGTGGCTATATTAATTAGCAAAAATGTGCCATTTAAAATAGAAGAGGAAATAATAGATCCAGCAGGGAGATATGTTATGATAAAATGTCAGATATATTCAGAGCTTTGGAATCTACTTAATATATATTCACCTAACGAAGAAGATCAAAAGTTTATGCAAGATATCTTTTTGAAGGTAGCTAATACGCAAGGGAACATACTAATAGGAGGGGATTTCAATCTGAATTTGGATCCAAATATGGATAAAACGGGGAAAAAAATTAACAGGAAGAACAAAGTAACCAAATTTATAAATAAATCAATGCAAGAAATGAAACTTGTGGACATATGGAGGAAACAAAACCCAAAAGAAAAGGAATACTCATACTACTCGACTAGACATAAAACATACTCAAGGATAGACCTATTCCTGTTATCAGCCCACATACAAGGGAGAGTTAGGAAAACGGAATATAAAGCTAGACTATTATCGGACCACTCACCCCTGTTATTGGCAATAGAGCTAGAAGACATCCCTCCAAGAATGTATAGATGGAGATTAAACCCCATGCTACTTAAAAGACAGGATTTTAGAGAATTTATTGAAAAACAATTAAAAATGTACTTTGAAGTAAATACGGAATCAGTGGAAGATAAGTTTATACTATGGGACGCAATGAAAGCATTCATTAGAGGGCAAATAATAAGTTATGCAACCAAGATGAAGAAGGACTATAATCAGGAAACAGAGCAGTTGGAAAGGGAAATAATAAACATAGAAAAAAAATTAGCAATAAAGGAAGATACAACCAAAAGAAGAGAATTGGCGGATAAAAAAATAAAATATGAAACATTACAAACATATAAGGTGGAGAAGAATATAATGAAGACAAAACAGAAATATTATGAACTAGGGGAAAAAACACACAAAATCCTAGCATGGCAGCTTAAGACAGAGCAAACTAAGAAAATGGTATTGGCAACAAGGAAAAAAGACAAACAAATTACATATAATCCAAAAGAAATTAAGGAAAACTTTAGAGAATTCTATGAACAATTATACCGAACCGAAAACGAAGGGAAAGAAGGGAAAATAGATGAATTTTTGACTAAAATTGAACTACCAAAACTACAAATAGAGGAACAAAATAAATTAACAGAACCATTTGGAACAGTAGAAATACAAGAGATAATAAAAAATTTACCAAATAATAAGACACCAGGAGAGGATGGACTCCCAATAGAATTCTACAAAACATTTAAAGACCTAATAATACCGCCCCTCCTGGATGTAATCAACCAGATTGATGAGACACAAAACTTACCAGATTCATGTAAAACAGCAATAATTACAGTGATACTAAAACAAGGGAAAGATCCACTCTCACCAGCGTCATATAGACCAATATCTTTGCTAAACACAGATTATAAGATAATAGCTAAACTATTAGCGAACAGATTAGCAGAACAGGTACCGAAAATGGTAAATTTAGACCAAACTGGATTTATCAAAAAAAGACGCACAACAGACAATATTTGTAAATTTATTAACTTAATTCATGCAGTAGAAGGAAATAAAGCACCGGCAGTAGCAGTTGCTTTAGACCCAGAGAAGGCCTTCGACAGAGTAGAATGGAATTACTTGTTCAAAGTATTGCAAAAATTCAGTTTACCAGAGAAGTATATTAATTGGATTAAAGCATTATATAAGGGACCGTTAGCGAAAGTGACAGTAAATGGACATGTATCAAAGCAATTTAACTTAAGCAGGTCAACGCGGCAGGGATGCCCACTATCACCATTATTGTTTGCGCTAGCTATAGAACCACTAGCAGAATCGATAAGAAGAGATAATAATATAAAAGGAATAAAAATAAAAGACAGGGAATATAAAATCAGTCTGTTTGCGGATGATGTGATAGTGTACTTAACAGAACCAGAACTAGCAATAAAAGAACTATATAAGAAATTGAAGGAATATGGAGAAGTGTCGGGATACAAGATAAACGTAAATAAAAGTGAAGCAATGCCTATGAATAACGCGGATTTCTCAAAATTTAAGGAGGAATCCCCATTCAGATGGCAAACGCAGGCAATAAGATACCTAGGTGTGCAAATAAACAAAAATCTAGGCCAATTATATAAACTCAATTACAATCCACTAATGAAAAAATTACAGGACGATTTAGAGCATTGGAAAGAGCTACCACTAACACTGATAGGAAGGATAAACTGTATTAAAATGAACATTTTTCCAAGGATACTATACTTATTTCAGGCATTGCCAATACAACTGACAGAAAAATTCTTCAAAGAGTTAAAGAAAATAATAAGGAGATTTTTATGGAGAGGGGGGAAACCGAGGATAGCACTAGACAAATTAACAGAATGGTATAAACAAGGAGGCTTACAATTGCCAAACTTCAAAAATTATTATAGAGCCGCACAATTAAGGTACCTATCAGATTTTTATCAAACAAGGGAAAAACCAGACTGGACGAGACTAGAATTAGATAAAATAGGGGAAAAGATACCTGAACACATATTATATAAATGGGACGAAAAATTGGTACAACATAGAACTTCTCCAGTATTACACCATCTCCTCAATATATGGAAGAAGATTCATGTAGAAAGAAATAAAATAAATTACCAAATACCAAAACTAATATTGACGCAAAATAAGCTACTCCCTTTTACAATAGACAACCTTGCCTTTAGAAAATGGGGAAAAAAAGGGATTAAAAGAATAGAAAATTGTTTTTCAGGAAGTAGATTCTTATCCTTTGAACAAATGAGAGATAAGTACAATATAACGGGAGATACAGCGCTGGCATATTACCAACTGAGATCCTACTTGAAAGATAAATTAGGAAGCAACTTGAGTTTACCAGAGGGAAGTAACCTTGAATATGTGATTACAGATACAATGTTAATCAAAAGATTTATAAAAAATATGTATATTAAACTGCAAGAAAAGGAAAATGAGGAAACAAATGGTAAAACTAAACAAAAATGGGAACAAGATTTAAATATAAAGATAAAAAAGGAAACATGGGAGAAGTTATGCTCTGGAACGATGAGAAATACAATAAATACGAGGCTGCGTATGATACAATATAATTGGTTACACAGACTATACATTACACCGCAAAAGTTAAATAAATGGGACCCAACAGTATCTGATAGATGTTTTCGATGTAAAAAAGAAAGGGGAACAACAATTCATGCAATCTGGACATGTGAGAGAGTAGAAAAATTTTGGGATGATCTCAATCAGATATTAAATAAAATAACAGAAAACAATATACCAAAGAATCCAGAGATCTTTCTCCTAAGTAACATAAAAAATAAAGAATTTGGAATTGACTTGGAGGATGCACAAAAAAGATTTGTTAAGATAGCCCTAGCTGTAGCAAAAAAATGTATTATGTCAACCTGGAAATTGGAAGATAATTTGAAAATACAACAATGGTATATAGAAATGAATAAATGTATTCCATTAGAAAAAATAACATATAGTTTAAGAAATAATATTGAAATATTCGAACAAGTATGGGAGCCTTACATTAAATACAATAGCGAAAACCTACCGGGAACAAACATTACCTAAGTTGATGGAAGGAGAAGAGAAGAAAAGAATGGACTCAGTAGAATTTCTGGTGTATTTTTGTTGAATGACAACATTGTCTAACTGAATTAATGCAACCTAGATTGTATAACTAAAATGGATGAGAGGGGGGGGGGGATGGGGGGGTGGCTTGGGAGGAGGGAGGGGGGAGGGAGAAAAAGTCACTGTAAATGTGTGGAAAAGAAAAAGTGTATATCATGGCTATTGTGATTTATGGTGTGAAAAAAATAAAAAATAAAAAATAAAAAAAAAAAATAAAAAAAAAAAATGTGAGGTCATCCACTTTGGAAAGAAAAATGGAACCTAAGATTATTATTTCAGTGGCTGTGCAGACGGACATGGGAGGGCACATGCATGAATCGCAAAAGGATGGTTTGTGGGTGCAGCAGGTACTGAGAAAGGAAATGGAATGTTGGCTTCACTGCTGGAGGGATAAAATTTAAGAGCAGGGAGGTTCTGCCGCTACTGTACAGGGTCCTGGTGAGGCCACAACTGCGGGTGGTCAAAACACAGAAATGTTGGAGGAGCCCAGCAGGTCTAGCAGGGTGCAGCGTCTGTGCTTTTCTACAATCACAGTGTCTGGGACTGAGTTGTCTGGGACTATACTCTCTGGAATTCAGAATGTGAGTGGATCTTATAGGAACGCATACATTTATGAAAGGGATAGATAAGTTGGAGGCAGGAAATTGTTTCCAGTGGAAGGTGAGACAAGGAATATAAAACTCAAGGGCATACGTTTAATCAGAATCAGAATTTATCGTCATGACCACGTCACAAACTTCTTAAATTCATTTTAAGGTGAGTGGGGAAAGGTTTAATGGGGACCTGAGGGGAACCTTCTTCACATAGAGGGTGTGCGGAACAAGATGCTAGAGGATGTGGCAGATGTGGGGACAATTAGACAGGTACGTGGATGGGAAAGGTTTTGAGGGATAGTGGTCAAATGGAGACAAGTGGAACTTGGTTAGCAAGGGCAAGATGGGCCAAAGGGCCTGTTTCCTTTGCTGTAAAACTCCATGATTCTATGATAATTGGGGGTCACTGTTGAAATGTAAAGGGACCAACTGCCTGATCCTAACATCGATGGCTCCGTATCATTTGTTTAAGGACCCGACGGTCAAGATGGTGGTGCCTGTGCTCGGCAGCAACAATGAGGGGTTGCAGAGTCCGGGGGAGCAGTGGACCGGTGCAGGCAGGGCACTAGAAATGGGGAGAACACACTCCCCACCCCCCGGTGAGAAGGAGCAGATGATCTACAGGACGGTGACCAGTGACCACAGCAGTGAACTAGCAAGGGGCTCATAGTTGATGGACCCACACAAGCTGGTTCATGGCAACCAGGCATCAGATTTGAGAGGGAGCTGAGGGCAAGAAAGGCTGAGGGCCTCGGGTGCTGACGGCTTCCTGATCGCATCGGAGGTTCAGATCTGGGACTCAGGCAGCCTATGGATCTGGAGTCGATGCGACTGTGGAGGGAGGGCTGGAGGCGAACCCATGGACACTCGGCGACTCGGGGGGGGGGGGCACACTCTCATCAGGCGATGTTAAAGGTGACTCTTTGATTGCCTTACAGCAAAGCTGAAGGAAATTTTGTGTAATATTACATGTTCTGTTTTATTACATGACAATAAAAGAATCTTGAATTCTTTTGCAAAAGAAACAAATTGAAGTGTTTTCTCGAGGTTACAGCCCACTTCCTCCGGGGATAGAAGGAGCGGAGTCTTCAAAGTAAAACATGAAAATTTGCAGACATCACGGTTAAATTAAAGACAGATCCGACGCTGGAGAAGCTCACAGTTCAAGCTGTGTCCTTTTTATAGCAACGATAAAAATACAGAACCGACGGTTCAGTCTTGAAATATGTTTAAGACATTGGTAGATTGATAATGAGTAAACAGAGGAGGGGTGGGCAGACGAACATGCAGAGTTGAGGGTCCAACCCAGTGGGTCTCAACCTTTTTCTTTCCATGCACATCCCACTTTTAAGTATCAGTGCTCTGTGATTAGTAAGGGATTGCTTAAGGTGGGATGTGGGTGGAAAGAAAAAGTTTTAATCATACCTCATTGACTCATTATGTGCACGGTTTCAGAACTCCAAAGGGAATGAGCCAATGACAATTTTTCTCAAAGTATTTCAGTAACAATTAGATCTAGAGCAGTGATTCTCAACCTTCCCTTCCCACTCACATCCCACCTTAAGCAATCCCTTACTAATCACAGAGTACTAATGGCACAGGGATTACTTAACGTGGGATGTGAGTGGGAAGAAGAAGGTTGAGAACCACTGGTCTAACTCATCAATAAATAGCAGAGCAGTTGTGGAGCCAAGTAGTTCCTGCTCGAAACCTGCCCTCTGTGCACGGCAGTGACCAGGCGAAGGCTGTCCACCTCCTGTCAGGGCATCATTCCAACATGCAGCCAACATCTGGACAGGTGCACGCACGGACAAAGACTGGCCCAGAATGCCACCTTGGGCAGCAGGAAGGAGCTGGGCTGATGGGCCTGTTCCATACTCTCTGACTCTATTCACTGCGTCTCTTCTTTTTTTTTTCTTTGGCTTGGCTTCGCGGACGAAGATTTATGGAGGGGGTAAAAAGTCCACGTCAGCTGCAGGCTCGTTTGTGGCTGACAAGTCCGATGCGGGACAGGCAGACACGGTTGCAGCGGTTGCAGGGGAAAATTGGTTGGTTGGGGTTGGGTGTTGGGTTTTTCCTCCTTTGCCTTTTGTCAGTGAGGTGGGCTCTGCGGTCTTCTTCAAAGGAGGTTGCTGCCCGCCAAACTGTGAGGCGCCAAGATGCACGGTTTGAGGCGTTATCAGCCCACTGGCGGTGGTCAATGTGGCAGGCACCAAGAGATTTCTTTAGGCAGTCCTTGTACCTTTTCTTTGGTGCACCTCTGTCACGGTGGCCAGTGGAGAGCTCGCCATATAACACGATCTTGGGAAGGCGATGGTCCTCCATTCAGGAGACGTGACCCATCCAGCGCAGCTGGATCTTCAGCAGCGTGGACTCGATGCTGTCGACCTCTGCCATCTCGAGTACTTCGACGTTAGGGATGAAAGCGCTCCAATGGATGTTGAGGATGGAGCGGAGACAACGCTGGTGGAAGCGTTCTAGGAGCCGTAGGTGGTGCCGGTAGAGGACCCATGATTCGGAGCCGAACAGGAGTGTGGGTATGACAACGGCTCTGTATACGCTTATCTTTGTGAGGTTTTTCAGTTGGTTGTTTTTCCAGACTCTTTTGTGAGCAACTCAGGCAGGGGGAATCTAATTGACCAGGAAATTTGGGGAGGCACAGCAACGCCGCTACAGCTCAACACCACTACAGCATTAGTGATCGGGACCAAGGTTCGAATCTTGCGCTGTCTGTAAGGAGTTTGTACGTTCTCCCCGTGTCTGCGCGGGTTCTCCCCAAGGGTTCCAGTTTCCTCCCTCTGTTCAAAATGTACCGGGGGTTGTGGGTTAATGGGGTATAAATTTGGCGGACGGGCTCATGGGCCGAAATGTCCTGTTACTGTGCTGTATGACTAAATTTTCTTTTAAAATCCTCCGTACAATCCAAAAGTCTTTTGATTCTATTCCTACTTTACAGCTTTTAGAACTTGTTTGGAAATATTAAATTGAATTAACGACTCATTTGCAGCAGATTCTCAGAAAGGGGAGGAATTGTTTCTCTAACCAAGTTCTCTGCTGATTAACCTGCTCTTTCTTCAATGCTCTGTTTGAACACGAGGCTTTGTGATTCCTTCCCGTCGGGTTTCTGCACTGGACAGTACAGCACCCATCAGTCTCCAGAAATGTGAGATATGGAATAAGATCTGCTCTGGCAGAGTTTATGTGGAATAAAAGTAAATCATTAAACATGTAACTGTGCAGGGAAGGGGCTTAGCATCGTGAAAAATTGCAACAAAGACTGTTTTCTGGGCACAAAACCTCCCCATCACACGAGGGTTGTTGTAGATTCAGTTCAGGAACCCATCATTATGTGCACACATTTCACACTGACCCACCATTACACACACACGTTTCGCACTGACCCATCATTACACACACACGTTTCACACTGACCCATCATATACACGCTTCACACTCACCCACCATTAAACACACACTTTTCACTGACCCACCGTTACAAACATATTTCACACTGACCCACCGTTACACACACACGTTTTGCACTGACCCACCGTTACACACACATTTTGCACTGACCCACCATTGCACACACATTTTGCATTGACCCACCATTACACACACACATTTCACACTGACCCACCATTACATGTTTCATCCTGTCCCATTGTAACACACAAACATTTCACACTGACCCATCATTACATACACGTTTCACACTCACCTACTGTTACACACATTTCACACGGACCCACTATTACACACGTTTCACACTCACCCACCGTTATACACACATTTTGCACTGACCCACCATTACACGTTTCACACTCACCCACCATTACATGTTTCACACTGACCCACCATTACACACTGACCCACCATTACACACAAACATTTCACACTCACCCGTCATTACACACTCACCCATATTTTTCTGCCAACTCTTTTGCATCCTCTTCTTTCACCACCCTCTGATCCTCTAAGTCACACTTGTTGCCGCACAAGACGATATCTGGGTTTTCACAATATGCGTGCATCTGAAGCTGGCCTGAAATTTATAAAAGAGAATCACAACCATTGTGGATAAGACCCGCTGTTCAGAGGAAAGCATCATCCCCTTGTGCAGGTGAGAAGCCAGAAATCGCATCAACTGCCTCTCCATGGAATACCTCTTGGAAAGGACACTCTAATACCAGACACCACTGGCTTAACAATATTTTTCTTCTTAAAATAAAAAGTGAGATGATTTTATATTAAAGTAAAAACAGAGAAGTGCTGGAGAAACTCAGCAGGTCTCACAGCTCCCATAGGAGGCAAGCATATTCATGACCAACGTTTCAGGTCTGAGCCTTCCTCAGGGAATGGTCCTCCTCTGGACCCTGCGAGACATGCTGAGTTCCTCCAGCACTGTGGTGTTTACACTTAAAACAAGGTTGGATAGAGTTTTATCGTAGGGGAATGAAGGGATATGGAGAAAAGACAGGAAGATGGAGAAAAGCCCGCCATCAAATCAGCCATGATTTCACTGAATGGCAGGGCAGGGCAGGGCAGGCTCGACGGGTCGGATGGCCAACTCCTGCTCCTATTTCTATAATCACACCATCTGCAGACTTCCGTGTTTCACTCGCGATGATTTTATACTCTTTAGGTTTCAGCTTTACTGTCAGAGTTCATGCACGACAACATATACATCCCTGAGATGCTTTTTCCTGCGGGCACGGCAGAGTCATCACTTACTGGTAGTGAAATTTACCAGCAAGAAGTGAGCTCTGAGCATTCCACACTTCGGCGGCTTCTAGTTAACACTGACAGTGACGCATGGTCCATGGGCTTGTCACTCTGCAGGCCCAGGCTACTGTGTGGCCAATAATCAAAATCAGACAGTCCGCCTTCCTCAGGAGGAGAGGAGGGAGGAAGGGGAAGGGGCAAAGGTTAATGGGTGGACAGGTGGATACAGGCGGGAGGGTAGAGGAGAAAACAATTGACATGTGATTGGGAAAGAGGGCTGCGAAGGGGCGTTCTCCGATAGGAGAAAGAGGGGAAGGGGATGTAGAGGGATAGGGAGCGAGAGAGACTGGAGGAGGGGAGTTAACGGAAATTGGAGAAGTCTGGTTGGATAGTGCTAAGATGGATGCAAGGAGTTATTCCTCTAATTTGTGGGTAACCTCAAATGAAATCTGCTTACCTTTCTTCACAGGTAATCCTTCATAAAGTGGTTTTAAAGTGTAAGATCTTGCATCAAAACTAATTCAATTAAACCTCTTTCACCATGAGCTGTTTTGTTCACAGGAGTGGGCCCTGGGCCTTGGGACCCAGTGCTAGTCTGGCCTCTGGAAGGCCCATGGGAACACAGACCTGCAATCCGACTCCCTCCTCACCACACCTGTTCAGAAACTGCAGCGGTCTGCAGACACTGTGCTTGTAGTCAAACATAGGAGGAACTCAGCTGGCCTCACAGTGTCTAAAGCGGGTAAAGATATATTACTGACCCTTCCAGGGCTCAGGCCCAAAACATCAGTAATGCAACTTTACTCTCCTCGACACCAGCTGAGCTCCTCCAGCAATTCTGTGATTTGGCAGCAAAAAGAAACCCACTCATTTATTGCAAACATGGGAAAAGTGACAGGATCTAACGATGCAGCTAATCACAACCGAAATAGGCCATTCGACCCATTGAGTCTGCTCCACAACTCCACCCTGAGCTAAACCATTCTCACATGTAGTTCCAATTTCCAGCCTTTTCCCCATATCCCTTGATACCCTGACTAATTAGATACCTATCAATCTCCTCCTTAAACCCCCAATGATCGGGCCACTACATCTGTATGTGGCAATGAATTCCACAAATCCACCACCCTGTGGCTGAAGATATTTCACCTCATCTCTGTTTAAATGGGTACCTTCTCATTCTAAGACTGTACCCTCTTGTCTTGGATTCACCCACCAAGGGAAACACCTTTTTCACATCTACTCTGTCTAATCCTTTCAGCGTTCAAAATGTCTCTATGAGATCCCCTCTCATTCTTCTATACTCAATGAGTACAGTCCAAGAGCCAATAAATGTACCTCATGTGTTAGCCCTCATCATCCTGATAAATCTTCTCTGTACTCTCTCCAACATCATTACATCCCTTCTAAGATAAGGGGCCCAAAACTGCACACAGTTCTCCAAATGAAGTCTCGCTAGTGCCCCACAGTGCCTCATCAACACCTCTTGAAATGCCAACATAGCATTCACTTTCTTTACTGACGATCCAACCTGCTGCTTAACCTTTAGGATATCTTGCACGAGGACCCGCATGTCCATTTGCACTTCTGAATGTTGAATTTTCTCCCCATCCAAATAATAATCTTTCTGTTTATTTCCTTCTCCAAAATGTACAACTGTACATTTCTCAACATTGTATCTCATCTGCTATTTCTTCACCCACTCTCCAAAACTGTCCAAGTCTTTCTGCAACCTTTCGGTTTCTTCAACACTTCCTACTCCACCACCTATCTTGGTGTCATCTGCAAATTTAGCCACAAAACCATTCAATCCATAATCTAAATCGTCAATATTCACTGTAAAAAGAAGCGGCCCCAACACTGACCCCTGTGGAAGACCACTAGTATCCGGCAACCAACCAGAACAGTATCCTTTTATTCCCACCCTTTGCTTTCAGCCCATCAGCCAATACTCCACCCATTCTAATATCTTTCCTGTAATTCCATGGGCTCTGATACTGCGATTTCATGATGTCCAGCACAGATCAGAGAGTTTCTCCAAGTAACGACTATCTGTCATTAAACAGACAATTTCTACAATCCCACATGTAATGAAATGGTCAGGCATCCTGGAAGGATGCATAATTTGGCTGAGGAACCAAGTGGAGAAGGTGAGTGGAAGGCTGGAACAACTAAGAGACCATGAGGGTGGTGGGAGAGCTGCCAGTTAATGCAGAGACTGGGGAATTCTTGTTGCCTCGGGCACGTTTCTTGAACAACAGGCTGGAAATAGGCCAGAATCCAGACCACCTCAGGTACCAGGCAAACCCCAATCACCTTAGCAAACAAATATTTGGATTCAGACCAATAGGCTGCATGAAATTAAGGCTAAATAACAGGATTGCACACAGATGGTCCATGTGTCCTCCCTATCCACCTCTCCTTGACACTGACTAGTGCACGGTTCGAATCTTGCCTTCCCATGGAGTTCAATGGTCAAGCAGGTGGAGAGACTTTTACCCCAGTCTTTGTGTGAATGTAGTCACAATGACATCAGAAGCAAAGGCAGTCAGATCTGATCTTGCAGAGAAACCCAAGCATCAATGCACATCTCAACCGCATCCTCCGCACCCCCCCACACACACACACACGATTCCTTGGCTGGACTTACTTATCCAGTTTCTGACGTTGAGGAAGCTTTGCTCATTTGTCAAATCAAACAGCAAGAGGAACCCCATGGCATCTCTGAAGAAAGCAGTTGTCAGGCTCCGAAATCTGCAGGAGGAAAATGCGATCACATTCGGAGCTCACAGGGGGCCAACAAGGCTCTGGAGATCCTTTCCTTGCTCCCCTTCCATCCCCATCCCCCTCTCATTGTTCCTCTCCCAGGGGGTGACTTTCCTACCTCTGGCTGAGAGGCCATGGTCAGGGACAGGGTAAACTGTCTAAACTCAAGTGGCTAGGGGTCAAAGACTACAGTTTTTAATGTGAGGGATCATCTCCTCATCTACAATGAATCAAGACTTCAGTCAAAACCTCTGCATAATTTCCACACCCAAACAGGAGAAGCAGACGAGAATCAAGGGAAGTGATAAATGCAAACTACAATTCCAAGTGAGAGTGGGAAACTCCTGCAGCAACCTGACCACGGCAAATAAAATTTGTCAGACTCCTTGTTTCAGCGGAGTTTTATCTGTGATCATCTGCATGGATAGGATGGGTTTGGAGGGATAAGGGCTGAGTACAGGCAGGTGGGACCAGTGTGGGTGGGGCATTTTGGTCAGCAAAAGCAGGCTGGGCCGAGTGGCCTGTTTCCATGTTGTGTGACCATAGCTCCACATGACTTTGATATATGTTCGAGGCATTTGGAGAAGTTTCCATCGAGAGTTCATCAGCAGGTGTACAATAGGGAAAAATAGTTTTCAGGAAATATCTCGCTCAATTTAAAAAATGTATTGCAAATATTAAATGGATTATGATATGATGCCATTTTGCATTTTAATACTATGGAAATGTCTTCTTGTATCTGCACAAATGTCACTTCCCCTTGTGTGTTCGTGCTCATGAATACAGAATCATTGCTGCAGAGAGGATTCGATCACCCTGATGTTTCCTAAATCTGAACAAGACCACAGGAGTGTGATGAATGAATGTACTGTGGGGATGGGCAGGCTCCACGAGGTGCTGTTAATGAGGACAAGCAATGGGTTCCCCAGGAGGGATGGGGAACACTACCGACTGGCCTGTCCCAGGCTGCAGGAGTACGTGCTGAAGGATGCACAGAGGCTGGGCGCAGCCCACGTGATGACGCTGAGGGGAATGGCCATAGTCTAGAGCAGCCATTCTCAACCTTTACATTTTAAATTAACAGTAACAGGCCCTTTTGGCCCACAAGTCTGTGCCGCCCAATTATACCCAGTTGACCTACACCCCCCATACCTTTCAAATGGTGGGGGGGGGGGGGGATCCCACGCAGACACTGTGAGAACGGACAAACTCCTTACAGACAGCGCAGGATTCGAACCCCGGTCACGACCACTGGCGCTGTAAAGGTGTTGCGCTAACCGCCATGCTAACCAAGGCACCTTAGGCTAAGGCACCCTTAGAATCCGCTCGACGTTTAGGGGCCCCCCTTCCCTGTGAAGCAGTCGAGTTTTGGTTTCTTCTGTATCTCTCTCCCACCGACTATATCAAAATATTAAAAATATTTGTTACACAAGGTGAAAACTAGGCTTAAATGTGCCGTGGCCCCCAGCAGGGCTGTAGGCTCCCAGTGAGAAAGCTGATCTCGAGTCCTTTCACTACTGGGGCTGGAACTGAAGGAGAAGCCCCTCAAACAGCAGAGGATGTGGGTTAACCCTCAGGGCCACATTCAGCCCATCGAGCCAGTGCCAACCATTCACACTAATCCCACATTATTCTCATTTTCTTGTGATTCTCCCCACATTCCCAAAGACTCCCTCCAGATCCCACCCAGCCTCACAGAAGGAATATACAGTGGGCAAATCACTCCCCAACATGCACATCTGTGCGATGGGGGTGGGAACCGGAGCACACGGGTGAATCCCATGCAGTCACGGGGAGAACATGCCAACTCCACACAGACGGCACCCAAGGTCAGTACCAAACTCTGAGCTGATGTGATGGTGGGGGGAGGGGAGAACATGTCCAGGGTAAATGTGTCCGGGGGAACCATGTAACCATCTATAGTGGACGGGGATTGATCTCGGCCACTGCATCCAGACTGTGTTGGACGTCACATCTCACCCCCAGGCCACCTTGGACCCCAAGGGAAGCGACAGACTCACCGCTCCTGGCCAGCAGTGTCCCAGAGCTGGAGGTGAATCCTCTGCCCCCTTCCTGCACTGCTGTCCGGACCATTGGGCTTGTAGAACTGCAGGGAGAACACAGACATTATCACTAACACCCGGCTGGTCAGAGCAGAGTCAATAAGCATCCTAGCACGGCAGGCTTACAGCAACCCCATTCCCACAACTCCATCCTGCCTGGGGCCGTTTAAAAAACTCTTCACACCCGTTCACCAAAACAGGCTCTCCCCTGGTAGTTCTGGTAACCAGGACAGTCCCAATTCTCAGAGGTAGCGCTGGCAAACAAAAGTCACACCAATTCCCCATGGATCAACTGCAATTAAATGTTCTACCGTTCCATAGGACATGGGAGCAGAAATTGGCCATTCATCCCATCAAGTCTGCCTCGCCATTTAATCATGAGCTAGTCATTTCCCCACTCAGCCCTACTGCCTGGCCTTCTCCCCATGACATTTGATCCCCTGGCTAATCAAGAACCTGTCAATCTCTGCCTTAAATAGCTTTCACTCAGCTGCATCAGCTATTCCTCAGTTTACCAGAAGTCTGTTTGGACCGAAAGCTGCCGAATCTCATGTTTATGCCAAATGGAAGCGATCTGTCAGCAGCATCGGGGCACATTCACTCTCTCTGGAACCGGGCAGTTAGGTCAAAGTGCTCCTGAACCAAATGCTCACAGGACAGGGTGAAAGACCTGCACGTTTGCCCTGGTTACCGCTGGTTACTTGCACGTTTGCCCTGGTTACTGCTGGTTACTTGCACATTTGTCTTGGTTACTGCTGTTTACTTGCATGTTTGCCCTAGTTTCTTGCACATTTTCTCTGGTTACTGCTGGTTTCTTGCACGTTTACCTGGTTACCGCTGGTTACTTGCACATTTGCCCTGGTTACTTCCCCGTTTTCCCTGGTTACTGCTGGTTTCTTGCACGTTGTTTTTTTTAAAATTTATTTATAGTATCTCCATACATTCATTTCAAATTGACTTAGTATAATATTACATAATAGATACTAAATAATTTTCAAATTTTCACCACCCCCCACCTCCCCTAACCCCTTAGGAAACCACCTTGTGGTGGTTAATTCCCAAAAACCCAAATGGGTGTGGTATAAACCACAAGTGGCATATGACTTTCGGGAGCAGAAGTACCACTCCCCCCCCCACCCCCCAGGCAGACAAAATACACGTATAAACCGAAAAATCATCATTTCTTATATCCATAAAACCCCGGTCCATCAATTTAACCAATCTTATTCATAAACTCTCTTTTTTGAAAATCCAAACTTGATATTAAATTTTGCACCCTTTCCACCCTCCCAACACTGAGTTAAACATTGTTTACAATCAATAAAAGCTTTTTTAAAAAATTTTTTTTTCAAGTCTTCCTGAATTTCATCCACTGAATTAAAACACCTCTGAACATCCCAGTTCAACACCGAATTTTCCATTCTTCTCAGTCTCAAGTTGAATTTGTAGCTTACTTTCAAAAAAAGTTTTTTCAAATCTTTTAAAATTTTCTTGAACATAATTCCTTCGGTCTTGATCTTCTAAAGCATCAATGTTATTCATAAGTTCTTTCTTCTATGTTTCCCAATTTAATATCAAATTTTCCACTTTGTCAATCTTCTCAATGTTAAGTTGAAATTATTGTTTATTTTCAAGAAAAACTTATTCAAAATTTTTAACTCTTCTTGGACATTGCTCCTTCAACTTTAATTTTATAAATCATCAATCTTGTTCATAGTTTCTTTCTACTGAGTTTCCAAATTTAATAAAGTTTCTGTTTTTTCCAATTTTCTCAATATTAAACTGATCTTGTTGTTTAGTTTTAAAAAAAAACCTTTTCAAAACTATTAAAATCTGTTTGCAATGTATGCATACTCACAGATAATAAATTCACTCTTCCAATATTCCATCCAAAAAAAAATCACTGACAAACCTTATTGCAGGTCAAGAAGTTCCATATATATGTTTATCTTCAGAAAATATTTCAAATATTTCAAATCAACATTCGTCGCCATCCGAAAAAGGAGTCCGAAATCAACTTTAATAAGTTCTGTTCTTGAGAAAATTCCAGCACCAGCTCTGTCTGAGCAAATAGGTCAAATTTCTTCCAAAATCAAAGAATGTAATTTTGTTCTGTATTTATAGATAATAAGTTCATCCTTCCGATATTCCATCCAAAAAAAATCACTAATAAACTTTAATGTTATCTGGATTTTTAAAACTCACGGGCAACCAATGCCAATTACTGCAATTTATCTTCATAAAACATTTCAAATCAATATTCATCACCATCTTTCAGAGGGGTGTCCAAGACCAGCTTATCCGACAGTCCAATTAATGAGCTCCATTCTTAAGAAGATTCCAGCCTTGACTCCGTGGTTCTGTCTGGGCAAGTAGGCCGAGTTTCTTCCAAAGTCGGAGAGTGTAGTTTTGTTCTGTATTTGAACTCTATTTTCCTTAATCTTTGTTGCCATTTTAAACTAAAAACAATTGATAAACAAAACAAAGACTTTTAACAGAAAAGAAATATTCTTAAAACGGGTATTTATATAACTGCCTGGGGGAGACCGGGAAGGCACGTCCGCTCCCTACGCCATCTTGCCACGCCCCCCGTTTCTTGCACGTTTGTCCTAATTACTGCTAGTTACTTGCATGTTTGCCCTGGTTACTTACACCTTTGCCCTGGTTACTGCTGGTTACTTGCACATTTGCCCTGGTTACTGTTGGTTACTTCCACGTTTGCTCTGGTTACCTCTGGTTTAAGTCAAAGTCCGAGTTGGCCATAAGATTCCAATCTGTTGGAAGTACAAACTCCAAGAGCAGAGGTGAAGTGATTCCATTTCAGTTTTAAATTAATTTAGAGGCACAGCACCGTAACAGGCCCTTCCAGCCCACAAGCTGACGCAGCCCAAATGTGACAAATTAACCTACTAACCCCGGCCTTCTTTGGAATATGGGGGGGGGGGGGAGAAATCGGAGCGCCCGGTGGAAACCCAGGGAGGGCACGGGGAGAATGTACAAACTCCTTACAGATGGCGCCAGATTCGAACCCGGGTCGCTGGAGCTGTAATAGTGGTTTGGCAACCACTATGCCAACTGTACTTGGGAACAACTAATGAATACTTCATTCTTTTTTTGTCACACAGTCTGAACAGGTCACTATTCGGATTCTAAACCTCTCCACAAACTGTCCTTGCCATTGGTATTTTTGCCAGGAGTTACAAGTTGTTTGAGAAGTGGATTACATGATTCTGGTTTTCAGAATGAAGGCAAGGGTGAAGACTGATGGAATTGAACTGTCAGAGGTGGTCAAACTCGATAGGAGAGGGTGAGAGGAGCTGAGGAGTAGACATCTGATGGAGAGATGAGCACTGATGAAAACAGGACTGCCCTTGGGATAATCCCAATCCATCTGTCCTGTAGGTCAGGCAATATCGATGTGAGGCACTGCCTCGAGAAGCCAGCCAGCATCATAAAGGGCCCCCCATCACTCTGGTCACAACCTCTTCTCAATGCTCCCTGTGGGCAGAAGGTACAGAGATCCGAAGACCAGCACCTCCAGGTTCAGGAACAGTTTCCTTCCAACAGCCATCAGGCTCTTGAACCTCCCATGGGGACACAGGGTCGGGGCTACCCTGTCAGCGAACATTTGGTAACATGAGATGCACCGGGGATCTTTTCTCAATCAATTCAGTTTACCACAATAGTTTTTTTTTTTAAATCCCTGTTCATCTGCAGCGTAAGAATGTTAGTGCATGTGTTGTACGATGTGTGTGACATTAAACGTTGTCAAACCCCATCAAACAAAGCTGCCATCCATAATTCACGGCCTGCATCAGTTAGTCCCACCTCTACCCCTCTCACCTTGGAAATTCATTTTGATAAAAAGGCAAATGGTTGAGGACTTGAAAAGTTGACTGAAGAGAATTTGGGCACTAAAGGGAACGCCTTTTGGATCTTAATCCTACAAAGAGGCTTCTGATTCACACTGCGCGATCCATTTTGCGGGAAAGCCACAACGGCTGAACGCAGTGCTGTGTTCTGCTCCGTGCCTTCTCGGTGAAGCCGATCGCACATCACTCACTGGTACAGCAGGTCACGGCCTCTGCTTCACCGAGACAGAGACACACACAAGGCGACTGTCGCTGGGATCTGCCAGACGTGGTCGAGGGACTCGACCCGGAACACTTCTCGGCATAGACACTACCTAACCCACTGGGACCCTCCAGAAACTCATCTTTTTGGCTCAAGGGCTCCTGCAGCAATGGAGAAGACTGGCAGATCCGAAATGAGAAGCAGCAGCAATAGTTTGAAGGTGGGGAGTAACTCGACAAAGAATGTGCAGAGGGCTCAGAGGCTCGAAGCCAACAATAAAGAGCTATCCAAATAATTAGCTGCTTGACAGCATGAAATTATTAAGCTACAAGCAGTCAATTGGTTTAATCACCGCACTTCAAAATTCACAGCAGATTTCGGAGCAGAACTTCATTAATGATATCAGTAAGACAATATGACTGAGAATCTGAAATAGTCCAGGCTGGTTCCACTCCCCGAAACATCCCGATGGGTAGAAAATTAAAACACGGTGATGGAGAAATACAGGTCACACAGAGGATTAAATGTACACACCCCCAACCCCCTCCTCTCACTGTCTCTACCCCCCAACCCCCCTCCTCTCACTTTCTACCCCCAACCCCCTCCTCTCACTGTCTCTACACCCCCAACCTCCTCCCCTCATGTCTCTACACCCCTCCCAAACCCCTTCTCTCACTGTCAAGATAGGCAGGTCAGTAGGGGGTGGTGTAGTCCTGATAGTAACCAATAATATTAAATCATCAGGAAGAAGGGACATAGGGTCAGATGGGGTAGAATCTTTATGGGTTGAGTTAAGAAATAGCAAGGGTAAAGGAACCCCATTAGCAGTTATATATAGGCCCCCAAACAGCAGCCAGGAAGTGGATACAAGTTACAGCTGGAAATAGAAAAGCAGGTCAAAAGGAAAATGTCAAAATTATTATGGGGGATTTTAACATGAAAGGGGATTGGGAAAGTCAGGAAAGTTCTGGATCCCAGGAGAGGGAGTTTGTAGAATGCCTACAGGATGGCTTTTTGGAGCAGCTTGTCAATAAGACCACCAGGGGATCGACATTTTTGGATTGGGTGATGTGTAATGAACCTGAGGTAATTGAGGAATTGAAGGTGAAGGAACCCATAGGAAGTAGTGATCATAATATGATTGAGTTCAGTTTCAAATTTGAAAAGGAAAAACTTTTATCGGATGTGTCAATATTTCAATGGAACAAAGGAAATTACAGAGATATGAGAGAGAATCTGGCCCAAGTTGACTGGAAAATTAAACTAGATGGAGGGATGGCAGAGCAGAATTGGGTGATATTTCTACATGAAATAAAGAAAGTGCAGGATAGATATATTCCAAGAAAAAAGTTATGAATGGAAAAATGGCACAAATGTGGCTAACAAGAGAGGTCGCTAAAATAAAAGCAAAAGGGAGGGCAGACAAGGAAGCAAAAATTAGTAGGAAAACAAAGGACTGGGAAATGTTTAAAAAAATTACAGAAAGAGAGAAAGAAAGTAATTAGAAAAGAAAAGATGAATTATGAAATAACAGACAAAAGGATAGAGTTTTTTAAATATATGAAGAGTAAAAGAGAGACACGGGTAGATCTAGGACCGATTAAGAATGATGCTGGAGAATTTTGAAGTGCGGTGATTAAACCAATTGCATCAGCCTTCACTGAGGAAAACAATAGCTATATACCTGAGGTCTCAGGGAATAGAATTAAGTACAGTTAGGATTACTAGAGAAATAGTGCTTAGTAACCTGAATGGACTAAGGATAGATAAGTTTCCCGGACCAAATGAGGCTTACCCATGGTTCTGAAGGAGGTGGCTTTGGAGATTGTGGAGGCATTAGAAATTATTTTCCATAAATAAATAGACTCTGGCACAGTTCTGGAGGATTGGAAGGTCGGGAATGTAGTTCCACTGTTTAAGAAAGGAAGGAAATTATAGCCCTATTAGTCCAAAGTTGGTAGTTGGAAAGTTATTGGAGTTGATCCTCAATGACGAGGTTATGAAATACCTCAAGGTGCATGGCATGGGTTCATGAAGGGAAGGTCCTGCCTGACCAAACTATTGAAATGTTTTGAGGAAATCTCAAGTAGGATGGACAAAGGTGTATTTGGATTTTCAAAAGGCCTTCGATGAGGTTCCACATAAGAGGTTCCTAAATAAAATGAGAGCTCATGGAATTAAAGGAAAGATATTAGATTGGATGGAGCATTGGCTAATAGGCAGAAAGTAAAGGTGGGAATAAAAGGATACTGTTCTGGATGGTTGCCGGTTACTAGTGGTGTTCCGCAGGGGTCAGTGTTGGGGCCGTTTCTTTTAACAATGTATATTGATGACTTAGATTATGGATTGAATGGTTTTGTGGCAAAGTTTGCAGATGACACCGCAATAGGTGGTGGAGTAGGAAGTGTTGAAAAAACCGAAAGGTTGCAGAAAGACTTGGACAGTTCAGGAGAGTGGGTAAATGAGATACAATGTTGAGAAATGTACAGTTGTACATTTTGGAAGAGGAAATAAACAGAAAGATTATTATTTGGATGGGGAGAAAATTCAACATTCAGAAGTGCAAAGGGACTTGGGGGCCCTCATGCAGGATAACCTAAAGGATAACCAACAGTTTGGATCGGTAGTGAAGAAAGTGAATCCTATGTTGGTGTTCATTTCAAGAGGAATAGTGTATAAGAGTAAAGAGGTGTTGAGGCTCTATGGGGCCAGTGGTGAGACCTCATTTGGAGAACTGTGTGCAGTTTTGGACCCCTTATCTTAGAAGGGATGTAATAATGTTGGAGAGAGTACAAAGAAGATTTATCAGGATGATTCCTGGAATACAAGGGTTAACATATGAGGAAAGTTTATTGGATCTTGTACTGTATTGATTGGGGTATAGAAGAATGAGAGGGGATC